>NC_026008.2:11476896-11737762 GCF_000442705.2 Elaeis guineensis | reverse complement strand
TTTTATTCGAATTGGTAGCCTCTACCTCCAATTCGAGGAATTACCCTAATTCTTAGCGGGTACTAGAATCCACTTAGACTGCACACAAGCCCAACTTTGGTTGGCCAACCCATGTACATCTAAGGGTAGGTTCATAACCAATTTGTTTCTCTAAACAATTTCTAGTAATTTTAATTTTGCCCTAGAAACCTAATCAGTAGACTTTGGCCTCTACTGTAAGGATCCAGTTAGGTCCAACCATTAACATGATCATACATGGTGTATCTAACCAACGAATGATTAAGCCCAACTTTGGTTGGCTCACCTTACCACCATTAGAGAGACACTTCCAAGTCATCATATGATGAGTGATAATTCCATTAGTCAACAAGCACCAGGCCTTTGGGTCTGCAATGATTATTGAGTTAATGGACTCATTATCAAACAACTTAATGGGAGGTTATGACTCAGTTATCTCCATAACTTATCATTTTAAGGACCTAATAATTTTAGAAGATTTAAATAATATAGAGGATGAGGTCAGATGAACCAGCTTATCATGATCCTCCCACTGGCTTTACCAAGTCAGCTTAAAGGAGACCATTAAAAGGGCTGGTCTAGGAGCACCTAAATCAGTCACACTGATTTACCTAGCTGACATGGGTCAGCTCGAATAGTCAAGTGATCCGATCAAAACATAATTTCACCAAGAGGCCAGGTAAGTTCGATCAGTGGGAGGGTCTACCAAAGCTTGCCTTAGACACTATCAGAAATGGCAAGGTAAGCGGGCTCCCAATTAAAAACCACCGATCTGGTTTACCTTAGACACCAACTGGTTTAATTAGTTTCGATTAGATCAACCTAACAGTTCGTGCGAGACCGCTTAGCCAAAATCAAGTCCATTTGGTTCTCGTTAAAGACATGGACTTGACCAACTACAACTATTGTAATTGATCTAGAGAATCCTTGACCTAATCTAAGACAACAATTGATTAGATTTAGTCAATTCTCTAATTAAGTCCATCTTTAATCTAACCATAGGTCTAACCCAATTAATGGACCTAATTCCCACTAACCCATTAACCCAATGTGTTATGATTTGTGTCTTAGGTTCTTCAATTCACAATCCTAGAACCTAATCAAACAACTTCTTAATTCTTAATTAAGTTTTGGGCTGAGGGTTGGGTTTGGCTTTTCAAAAAATCATTTTCATATTTGTAAAACAATTTTACAATATGATTCTATTAACCATATTGCATGTTTGATTCAGAATCAAGATGCAAGTGAAATAAACATGAAACTACTTTAGATCTAATCTAAACAGGTTCATGTAATTGAAACAATTTCAACTTTAAACAATTTCTTTGCACAAAAATTATTAACAAAGAGATTTTATTTCAGATTTAAATATCTTTTAAATCTAATAAATTATAAATTTAATCTAGATCATATCTAACAAATTTATGATTAAAGATAGATCTACACAAACTAGGACAACCTTTGCACTGTAAGGGGTAAACCTTACAGCAGGACAACCTTGCAGTTTGTGATTGATCTAAAATTTTAATTTCAGATTTAATAATCAGATTATAAATTAGATGTAATCTAAGAAATAATCTAAGCATGTATAAATAATCATGTAATAAAGAACCTGGGCTCTGATACCAATTGAAAGGAACCAGATCTAGGGTTTCAGGGTTAGATCTTGAAAATTTTTCAAGATCATACAGCGGAAGACTAAAATAAATCAAAATTTATTTTCTAAAATTAGAGAATCCCTAGATCTAAGATCCTATTACATGATTATTACATGGCATTAAATCAGAAATTAAAATATATAAATATAGCATGAACTACATGTTGATCATATCAACATGTTTTTATACCACATCTAATGTATGTATTAAACAATAGATCAGATCTATTACCTTGCAAGTTAGACGCTCTAACCTCGCTGATCTGGGCTTAAGGATGATGTTGCAAGCCGCACATGCATCCAGCCTCTAGGAGTCGTCCACACGAGCCCACGAATCTCGATCAGAAGTCCTGCTTCAGGAAATCAGCACAGTATGCTAGTACTGCGCTGATCCTTCTTTGATGGTTGATCAGGTGCCTCCTTCTTCTTGATTTGGACTCTTCCAAAGATGAAAAGTAGAAGGAGAAGTTTTAGATCTGAGACTCTCTCAGGAAACTCAAGATGGAAGGAGGAAAGATATGAAAATAAAAACCCTAGAAGAAGACCCTCTTCTTCTTCACATTTTTCTCTCTAGACACCCAAACTTGCATCTTTTATATCTCCACGACCCAAAGGTATTTCTCTCTGATTTTTGGATGGAAGAAAGGTCTCTCAAATATATATCTCCTCCCAAAATTTTATAAAGAAACTCATCTTATATAGAGAGATACGATAGAGTCCTTGTCTAGGTCAAACACCTAGTCAAGGCTTATCCAAACATGGCAAGTTAAGGGACGCCCAACTCTTGAGCACCTCCTTCATATTTTCATGCATGGATCACTAGAAAAGGGTGCATAATGTATACCCCAAAAGCCATGAAAATTCCAAAAAAAAATTGGATAAATTCGGTGCAAAATTGAAAGAGTTTTGGATTTCTAAAACTATATCTCATAGAATTCAAAATCCAAACTTATTCCTTTTAGATTTGATCCAAACCACCTTCCATGTAAGAAAGAAGAGAAGAGACCTTTTGTGAACGTGAGAGAGATCTGGGAGAGGACTTTTGTCACACAAAATAAGTGGAGATTGGCGTTGAATAAGAGAGAGGGCGTGGAGAAGGCTTATGTGGCGCAAGGTGGAATCCTAGTCTTACTAGGATTCTGTCTTATGACTTGTTTTAATTTGGTTTCCCAAATCAAATCAAATCAAAATTAGATCAACTCAATTAAAATAGGTCTTAACCCAATTAAAAACCTAATTTAATCAGATTAAATTAGATTTAAATCTGATTTAATTTTCTAATCAAATTAGAAATTAGATTGACCCAAGTCCTAGTTGAACTAGGACTAGTCTTTCCTTGCACTTGGCTTATCCAATAAACCAATTGGACTTGATCCAATCAAGCCCAAATCAAATCTAATTAAATTATATTTAATTAGACTTAATCTCAGCCCATTGGCTTAATCAAATTAAGCCAATTAGCAATCAAATTGCTAATCGATCCTCCTGCAACACTTGTACTGGGTTAAATGTCAATCGTATTGATCATTTAACCCTAGAACGATTCTTAATCATTGATCAACCATCCGATCGGATCACGAACTCTAATGTGTGTGACCTAATAGGTCCGAACCTAAGCCGGTAGCATAAGAATAAATTCCTATACCAATAGAAGTGACCATCTAGCAATGGTACCCGATGACCGGATAGGTCGAATGTGTAGAACAACATCCTTAGAACCCATGCGGATATAGTTTTCATATAATTCATCCCCTTGACCAAAATGATCATAGGACACCCCAGAGCTCAACTGTCAACTCTGATCAGGTTGTCCACATTGTATTTCAAAATATCAAATCAATCTGATGGATTACCCTGGCCAAGGTTTTGCTAAATTGAAATACAGCGACTCATTCTTCTCCAACTCTTGGAGTGGTCAATCCCATCTCGATCACACTCTGACTTCACAAGTACTTGACTGTGCCCAGAAGCCTTCCATCCCTGAATTAGAAATTCAGTTAGTCCAGTACCAAAGCACAGTGAGTTGCTTGCAAGTCACTGAGGTGATCTCAAGTCTAAGGGACACTTATACCTATATCCCATCAGAGACATTCTTGATAGCAGAATGCTCTGGAGTTGGTCACGTTCAATGACGATGTACCCTTACATCTAACCTGTATGCCATACCAGTGTCTCCACACTCTTTGGTTAAGAGGACAACCAACCCATATGGCCTACAGCGACCTATGCTCGATAGAAGCTGTCGTCCTTATTAACAGCCTATCATTTGGTCGTGAACAGTTTTAAGGACTAATCGATAAATCCTCTCTTTATCGAACCTAAATAGTCCTAAGGACTTCATCATAACAACGGAGTTCATTAGAAGATGAAAGCTTACGATGAAAATGCCAAATATATTTTATTTATTAACAAATCAATTACAATACTTGGTTGCTCAACCGTCAACAGCTTGACGATTGGCTTTTTGGGACACATTTTCCAACAACTCCCACTTGTCCTAAAGCCACTCGGTACAGTTCTAATACCCATCTTCGACTTGTGGTTGTCGAACTCCTTTATTGCCAGGGCTTTAGTGAAGGGGTCGGCTAGGTTCTCCTTTCCGTCGATCTTCTGAAGGTCGACATCACCTCGATCCACGATCTCTCAGACCAGGTGAAAGCGGTGCAAGATGTGCTTCGTCCGCTGATGTGCTTTGGGTTCCTTCACCTGAGCTATGGCACCAGTGCTGTCGCAGTAGAGCAGGACTGGACCATCAAGGGAGGGTGCTACTCCGAGCTCAGTGATGGATTTTCTCAGCCACAAAGCTTTCTTCGCGGCATCCGATGCTGCGATGTACTCCGCTTCACAAACAGAGTCTACCACAGTATGCTGCTTGAAACTCTTCCAGCAGACGGCTCCACCATTCAGAGTAAAGATATAACCCGACACGCTCCTGCTGTCATCATGGTCAGATTGGAAGCTGAAGTCTGTGAACCCCACAAGTTTCAGATCTGACTCGCCATAAACCAACCATTGGTCCTTAGTATTTCTCAAATACTTAAGGATGGCTTTAACCACTTTCCAGTGATTTTCTTCAGGATCAGATTGGTATCTACTCACTACTCCTAGTGAGTATGCCACATCTGGTCTTGTACATGTCATGGCATACATGATAGATCCCACGGCTGAAGCATATGGGACTCTACTCATATGCTCTCTCTCTTCAGGAGTTGTCGGACAATCCTTCTTAGAGAGAGAAATTCCATGGCCTATCGGTAGATAGCCCTTCTTGGAATTCTCCATGCTGAACCTCTTCAGCACAGTGTCTATGTACATGGACTGAGATAACCCAAGCATCCTTTTAGATCTATCCCTATAGATCTTCATCCCTAGGATGTAGGATGCTTCACCCAAGTCCTTCATGGAGAACTGTGATGACAACCAAACTTTTATTCCCTGTAGTGCGGGGATGTCATTTTCGATTAAGAGAATGTCATCCACGTACAAGATAAGGAATACCACAACTGAACCATTTGCCCATTTATAGATGCAGGGCTCTTTTCCATTCTTAATGAAGCCATACGTTTTGATCACCTTATCAAAATGCATGTTCCAACTCCGAGAAGCTTGCTTCAATCCATAAATGGATCTCGGAAGCTTGCACACCTTGGACTCATCTGTGGATGTAAACCCCTCAGGTTGTATCATATACACCTCTTCGGTCAGCTCTCCATTCAGAAAAGCTGTCTTTACATCCATCTGCCAGATCTCATAATCTAGATGGGTAGCTATTGCAAGCATTATCCGAATAGATTTGAGCATTGCCACAGGGAAAAATGTCTTGTCATAGTCAATACCATAACATTGACGATACCCCTTGGCAACCAGACGGGCTTTATAGGTCTCCACCTTTTCGTCTGCGCCCCTCTTCCTTTTGAAGACCCATTTACACCCAATGGGTTTAACCCCTTCAGGCGGGTCAACCAATGTCCATACATCGTTGACCTTCATGGACTCCATTTCGGATTTCATGGCTTCAAGCCATTTCTCGGAATCAGGTCTCTGCATTGCATCCATATAGGTGATCGGATCCTCATTATTCTTATCAAGTTCGATGGGATCATCGTCCCAGACCAAGAAACCGTAGTATCTGTCCGGTTGACGTGGTCCTCTACCAGATCGTCTTAATGGTGCAGGTACATTGGGCTCCGAATATGATCTAATCATATCAGACTCAGGTTCAGCTATTGGTGTCGGTCCTTCTACCTGTTGAACTTCATCAAGTTCAATCTTAGAGGCAACGGTTTCTTCACCAAGGAACTTCTTTTCTAAAAAGATTGCTTTAAGGCTGACGAACACCTTTTGTTCATCAGCATGGTAGAAAAAATATCCTTTTATCTCTTTGGGGTACCCTATGAATGAGCATTTGTCAGATCTAGGTCCAAGTTTGTCTGTGACTAATCGTTTGACATCGGCCGGGCACCCCTAGACCCTAAGGTGTGAAAGTGCTGGCTTACGTCCCGTCCATATCTCATATGGAGTCTTAATTACAGACTTATTTGGAACCCTATTTAATAGATAACAGGCCGATTCGAGTGCATATCCCCAGAAGGATATCGGCAAGCTAGCAAAACCCATCATGGATCGGACCATGTCTAACAGAGTCCGATTCCTCCTTTCAGACACACCATTATGCTGTGGTGTTCCTGGAGGAGTCCATTGGGAGAGAATCCCATTCTCTCCTAGATATGTGAGAAATTCACTAGAAAGGTATTCTCCTCCTCGATCAGATCGAAGAGTTTTAATACTCTTCCCAGTTTGTTTTTCTACTTCACTTCGGAATCGTTTGAACATTTCAAATGAATCCGACTTATGTTTCATCAGATAGACATATCCATATCGGGATAGGTCATCCGTGAAAGTTATGAAGTAGAAATATCCACCTCTAGCACTGGTGCTCATGGGTCCGCATACATCAGTATGTACTAGGCCCAAGAGCTCAATAGCTCTCTCACCTTTTCCAGTAAAAGGTGACTTGGTCATTTTACCAAGAAGACAGGACTCACAGGTTGGAAGTGATTCACAATCACTAACTTCGAGGATTCCCTCTTGAGTCAACCTGTTTATTCTATTCTTATTTATATGACCTAGCCTACAGTGCCATAAGTAGATATCTGACACACTATCTAATCTAGGGTGCTTGCCAGTAGAATAGACTCTTATCAGGCTTGATCTTTTTGGTCTGGCTCTGCACTGATGTCCCAGCCTGAACTTGCACCTTCTTCACTTTCTTCTTCTTGTTCTTCTTCTCTTTCTCAAAGGGTCGAGAACCAGAAGACGAACCTCCCACTAAGTTCACCGACTCCTTATGGAGTTGGTGATCTTTCTCAAAGTTCTGAAGTAACCCCAATAATCCGTGGTAGTTTACTTCAGGCTTTGTCATTCTATAATGAGTGAGGAATGGGAGATAAGACTTGGGCAGCGAGTTCAGTATTGCATCTTTCCCAAGCTGCTCATGCAAGGGAAAGTCGAGCTTGCTCAATCGTTCCATCAGCTCGATCATGTACAATACATGATCAATGACAGAGGCACCATCCCGCATTTTGGCATTGAAGATGGCACAACTAGTCTTGTGCCTCTCCACGTCATCGGGTGTGCCAAAGGCATCCTCCAACACTTGAAGCATGTTCTTTGGCTGAGCCGTCTCGAATCTGCGACTGAACTCGTCGCTCATAGCAGCCAGCATGATACAGCGCACCGTGGTCCAGTCACTGAGCCACTTCTGGTAAGTGTCTCTGACTGTTCCACGTGCATTGACAGTTGGCTCCTCAGGTGCAGGATCCATTATCACATATAGGATCCGTTCATACTCCAGGACAATCTTCAACTTTTGGTACCAGCTACCGAAGTTGGGTCTCACCAACTTATCATTGTCCAACAATGATCAGAGCGATAGGGAAGTGGCCATATTTGCACAAAGGAGAACCATAACCTAATTAGTAATTGATTCATTAAACCTAAAGATTTGGACTTTAATCAAAAGGTTTCTCCCACTATTTTATTCGAATTGGTAGCCTCTACCTCCAATTCGAGGAATTACCTTAATTCCTTAGCGGGTACTAGAATCCACTTAGACTGCACACAAGCCCAACTTTGGTTGGCCAACCCATGTACATCTAAGGGTAGGTTCATAAACAATTGTTTCTCTAAATAATTTCTAGTAATTTTAATTTTGCCCCAGAAACCTAATCAGTAGGCTTTGGCCTCCACTGTAAGGATCCAGTTAGGTCCAACCATTAACATGATCATACATGGTGTATCTAACCAACGAATGATTAAGCCCAACTTTGGTTGGCTCACCTAACCACCATTAGAGAGACACTTACAAGTCGTCATATGATGAGTGATAATTCCATTAGTCAACAAGCACCAGGCCTTTGGGTCTGCAATGATTATTGAGTTAATGGACTCATTATCAAACAACTTAATGGGAGGCTATGACTCAGTTATCTCCATAACTTTGTCATTTTAAGGACCTAATAATTTTAGAGGATTTAAATAATATAGAGGATGAGGTCAGATGAACCAGCTTATCATGATCCTCCCACTGGCTTTACCAAGTCAGCTTAAGGGAGACCATTAAAAGGGCTGGTCTAGGAGCACCTAAATCAGTCACACTGATTTACCTAGCTGACATGGGTCAGCTCGAATAGTCAAGTGATCCGATCAAAACATAATTTCACCAAGAGGCCAGGTAAGTTCGATCAGTGGGAGGGTCTGCCAAAGCTTGCCTTAGACACCATCAAAAATGGCCAGGTAAGTGGGCTCCCAATTAAAAACCACCGATCTGGTTTACCTTAGACACCAACTGGTTTAATTAGTTTCGATTAGATCAACCTAACAGTTCGTGCTAGACCGCTTAGCCAAAAATCAAGTCCATTTGGTTCTCGTTAAAGACATGGACTTGACCAACTACAACTATTGTAATTGATCTAGAGAATCCTTGACCTAATCTAAGACAACAATTGATTAGATTTAGTCAATTCTCTAATTAAGTCCATCTTTAATCTAACCATAGGTCTAACCCAATTAATGGACCTAATTCCCACTAACCCATTAACCCAATGTGTTATGATTTGTGTCTTAGGTTCTTCAATTCACAATCCTAGAACCTAATCAAACAACTTCTTAATTCTTAATTAAATTTTGGGCTGAGGGTTGGGTTTGGCTTTTCAAAAAATCATTTTCATATTTGTAAAATAATTTTACAATATGATTCTATTAACCATATTGCATGTTTGATTCAGAATCAAGATGCAAGTAAAATAAACATGAAACTACTTTAGATCTAATCTAAACAGGTTCATGTAATTGAAACAATTTCAACTTTAAACAATTTCTTTGCACAAAAATTATTAACAAAGAGATTTTATTTCAGATTTAAATATCTTTTAAATCTAATAAACCATAAATTTAATCTAGATCATATCTAACAAATTTATGATTAAAGATAGATCTACACAAACTAGGGCAACCTTTGCATTGTAAGGGGTAAACCTTACAGCAGGACAACCTTGCAGTTTGTGATTGATCTAAAATTTTAATTTTAGATTTAATAATCAGATTATAAATTAGATCTAATCTAAAAAATAATCTAAGCATATATAAATAATCATGTAATAAAGAACCTGGGCTCTGATACCAATTGAAAGGAACCAGATCTAGGGTTTCAGGGTTAGATCTTGAAACTTTTTCAAGATCATACAGCGGAAGACTAAAATAAATCAAAATTTATTTTCTAAAACTAGAGAATCCCTAGATCTAAGATCCAATTACATGATTATTACATGGCATTAAATCAGAAATTAAAATATATAAATATAGCATGAACTACATGTTGATCATATCAACATGTTTTTATACCACATCTAATGTATGTATTAAACAATAGATCAGATCTATTACCTTGCAAGTTAGACGCTCTAACCTCACTGATCCGGGCTTAAGGATGATGTTGTAAGCCGCACACGCATCTGGCCTCTAGGAGTCGTCCACACGAGCCCACGAATCTCGATCAGAAGTCCTGCTTCAGGAAATCAGCACAGTATGCTAGTACTGCGCTGATCCTTCTTTGATGGTTGATCAAGTGCCTCCTTCTTCTTGATTTGGACTCTTCCAAAGATGGAAAGTAGAAGGAGAAGTTTCAGATCTGAGACGCTCTCAAAAAACTCAAGATGGAAGGAGGAAAGATATGAAAATAAAAACCCTAGAAGAAGACCCTCTTCTTCTTCACGTTTTTTTCTCTAGATACCCAAACTTGCATCTTTTATATCTCTACGACCCAAAGGTATTTCTCTCTGATTTTTAGAAAAAAGAAAGGTCTCTCAAATATATATCTCCTCCTAAAATTTCATGAAGAAACTCATCTTATATAGAGAGATATGATAGAGTCCTTATCTAGGTCAAACACCTAGTCAAGGCTTATCCAAACATGGCAAGTTAAGGGACGCCCAACTCTTGAGCACCTCCTCCATATTTTCATGCATGGATCACTAGAAAAGGGTTCACAATGTATACCCAAAAATCCATGAAAATTCCAAAAAAAATTTGGATAAATTCAATGCAAAATTGAAAGAGTTTTGGATTTCTAAAACTCTATCTCATAGAATTCAAAATCCAAACTTATTCCTTTTAGATTTGATCCAAACCAACTTCCATATAAGAAAGAAGAGAAGAGACCTTTTGTGAACGTGAGAGAGATCTGGGAGAGAGCTTTTGTCGCACAAAATAAGTGGAGATTGGCATTGAATAAGAGAGAGGGCGTGGAGAAGGCTTATGTGGCACAAGGTGGAATCCTAGTCTTACTAGGATTCTGTCTTATGACTTGTTTTAATTTGGTTTTTCAAATTAAATCAAATCAAAATTAGATCAACCCAATTAAAATAGGTCTTTACCCAATTAAGAACCTAATTTAATCAGATTAAATTAGATTTAAATCTGATTTAATTTTCTAATCAAATTAGAAATTAGATTGACCCAAGTCCTAGTTGAACTAGGACTAGTCTTTCCTTGCACTTGGCTTATCCAATAAACCAATTGGACTTGATCCAATCAATCCCAAATCAAATCTAATTAAATTATATTTAATTAAACTTAATCTCAGCCCATTGGCTTAATCAAATTAAGCCAATTAGCAATCAAATTGCTAATCGATCCTCCTGCAACACTTGTACTGGGTTAAATGTCAATCGTATTGATCATTTAACCCTAGAATGATTCTTAATCGTTGATCAACCATCCGATCGGATCATGAACTCTAATGTGTGTGACCTCATAGGTCCGAACCTAAGCCGGTAGCATAGGAACAAATTCCTATACCAATAGAAGTGACCATCTAGCAATGGTACCCGACGACCGGATAGGTCGAATGTGTAGAACAACATCCTTAGAACCCATGCGGATATAGTTTTCATATAATTCATCCCCTTGACAAAAATGATCATAGGACACCCCAGAGCTCAACTGTCAACTCTGATCAGGTTGTCCACATTGTATTTCAAAATATCAAATCAATCTGATGGATTACCCTGGCCAAGATTTTGCTAAATTGAAATACAACGACTCATTCTTCTCCAACTCTTGGAGTGGTCAATCCCATCTCGATCACACTCTGACTTCGCAAGTACTTGACTGTGCCCAGAAGCCTTCCATCCCTAAATTAGAAATTTGGTTAGTCCAGTACCAAAGCACAGTGAGTTGCTTGCAAGTCACTAAGGTGATCTCAAGTCTAAGGGACACTTATACCTATATCCCATCAGAGACATTCTTGACAGCAGAATGCTCTGGAGTTGGTCACGTTCAATGACGATGTACCCTTATATCTCACCTGTATGCCATACCAGTGTCTCCACACTCTTTGGTTAAGAGGACAACCAACCCATATGGCCTACAGCGACCTATGCTCGATAGAAGCTGTCGTCCTTATTAACAGCCTATCATTTGGTCGTGAACAGTTTTAAGGACTAATCGATAAATCCTCTCTTTATCGAACCTAAATAGTCCTAAGGACTTCATCATAACAACGGAGTTCATTAGAAGATGAAAGCTTATGATGAAAATGCCAAATATATTTTATTTATTAACAAATCAATTACAATACTTGGTTGCTCAACCGTCAACAGCTTGACGATTGGCTTTTTGGGACACATTTCCCAACACTATACACATCCTCCACTTGCCGTTCGCCTTCTTGACGAGAACCACATTGGAGACCCAGTTTGGATAGTTGACTTCTCTGATGAACCCAACTTTCAGGAGTTTATCAACTTCCTCAGCTATTGCCTTCTACCTTTTCGGTGCATGACCTCGGATTTTTTCCTTCATCAACCGATGTTTGGGATCAACCGCTAGACGGTGTTTCATGACTTCTGCATCAATCCCCGGTATGTCCGTCAGAATCCAAGCGAAAACATCCGCATTCTTTTGTAGAAAATTGATGAGCTGTGTCCGTACCTCTTCTCCCAGGTTGGAGCCGATCTTCACCACGTGCTCTTCATTCCTATTGTTCAAAGAAATTGAGACAAGATCTTCAATTGGCTCACCACGTTCTTTAGCAAGATCGTCGCGGGTGTCTAATCCATCAACCGGACAGGATCAGACTGACCATTTCTTTATAAGGCTATGTTATAGCAGTGTCTTGCCAAGACTTGATCTTCTCTGACCTCTCCGACCCCTTGGCTTATAGGAAATTTCAATTTCAAATGGTAGGTCGATACCATAGCTCGGAGGGCGTTGAAGCCAAGTCGGCCGAGTATTGCGTTGTAGGCAGACGGCGCCCTTACTACCAGGAAATCTACTTGCGCTCTAGATTGTTTCGAGCACCGACCTGCAACTAAAGTCAAAGTTATTACTCCTTTCACTGGCACAGCATCGTCAGTGAACCCTACCATTGGGGAGCTTATCGGCCCTAATCGATCATTCGAAATGGACATTTTCGAGAATGCATCGTAAAATAAAATATTGACCAAGCTTTCATTATCAACAAGAATGTGGAGTACATCATAGTCAGCAATATTTAAAGAAACTATGATCGCATCATTATGGAGGAATTGAATCTCCTGGTTATCTTCTTCAGTAGTTATAGATTCTTTCATCCTCTGCCGCTTGGGCGGTCCGGCCGATCCACTGGCTGCTCCCTATCGGGGTCCTCCAGAGATGGTGTTGACGATCCCGATTGGAGGTCGATCTTCAGGCTGTTCTTCCCTCGGCAGCTCTGGTTGTGGTAGGGACCTCGACCGATCTTCCCTACCTTCAGGCTGGCGTAGGATGAATCTGTTGAGCCGACCCCATCTGATGAGCTCCTCGATCTCATCTCGGAGCTGAATACACTCCTCTGTGTCATGACCGTGGTCACGATGATAGAGGCAGAACTTGTTAGGTTGATGCTTCTCGAGGTGTGTGCGCATTCTTTTTGGCCTTGGCAGCTGCTCCCTGATCTCCATCAGCACTTGAGTTTTTGGAGCATTGAGAGGGGCGTAGCTATGGAATCTTCCTAGGGTAGAGCTCCACTGAACTCTGCGGTCTGGACTTCTCTGCCTACAAGCTCAGGGGGGAGTTCGGACACGCTTGTGTCCGAGGAGAGTTCGAGAATGTGGTCGAGCTTCACTTGACCCTTTTTCAGCTGCGGGCTTACCAGAGTCACCCGCTTGCCGCTCCTTCGCGGCCTCCTCATCCTTCAGATTGAAGGCTTCCTCTGCTCGAGCATATCCTTCGACCCAAGCAAGCAAATCAGCGAAGTCCCTGGGATACTTCTTTTTTAGAAAAAACAGAAGGTTATTCTTTTGAAGACCACTCTTCAGGACGGCTATTGCAACTGATTGGTCCAAGTTTCAAACCTCCAATGCGGCGGCATTAAAATAGTGGACATAAGTTCGGATGGATTCTCCCTCCTTTTGCTTGATGTTGATGAGGGACTCCGAACCTCTCTGGGGACATCGGTTGCTGACGAAATGAGCCACAAATTGGTGGCTCATTTGATCAAAAGAGAAGATAGTACCCAGCTTCAGTATAGAGTACTAATTTCTTGCTGCTCCCTTCAAGGTAGATGGAAAAGCTCGACACAGGATGGCGTCTGGCATGCCATGGAGCAGCATTATTATCCGAAAGGCCTCCAGATGGTCAACCGGATCTGAGGTCCCATCGTAGCTCTCAAATTGGGGGAGCTTGAACTTTGACGGGATCGGTTCCTACATAATCCTTTGAGAAAAAAGATATCAGTACAGATATCCTTACCTTAAGCAGGGGGAGCATGGCGGAGCTCTTCGATCCGTCAGTTCATCTCTTGGAACCTTTGATCCAGGGGATCCTCTCGATCGCAAATCTCGAGGGTCTTCTGGTAGAACGGAGGTAGGAACCCTCTGGGGGTGAAATCGTGATCAAACAGAGGGCTCTCCACCCTCTATTCCCCTTTCTGGGGGATACAGGGCGACTGGTCTAAGTGGGCCACCCGATCGCCGGCTTCTGGAACTCCGACGATGCTCTTTCCAGCTGCACAGATGCCTGTGGCTGCTGCTACTGCTGCTGCATGGCCTGCACTACTTCGGTGAGGCCCCTGACCTGCTGAACCAGCAAGTCAAACTGCTCCATACCGACTGCCGTTGTCGGAGGAGGAGGAGCCTGAAAAATTAAAGATGAGGCCGGAGCTGGCGGATCTTGCTAAGATCTGGCCATGGAGGCTGTAGATCGCCTGGTGGATGCCTTTTGGGGAGGTATCAGGTTGGGATCTGACTGGAGAAGGAGAAGAAGATGTCGAAGAAGATGATCGGAGACAGTCCCATTGAGTACTCCTTTAAGAACAAGGGTCCTACGAAGACACAGCCCGTTCCTCTATCGCCAATTCTTTTGGTGCAGAATTTTGCCGATGCTGGATGAAGCTGGAGTCGAGGGGATCACGGCCGTCGTCGGAACCTGCAAGGGAAGTCTAAATCGGAGTTGGGTGTGCTCCGGCAAGACCCTCCGACGCTCAAGTCAGTACTCTGCTTCAACAGAAATGGAGCACTCAAATAGAATTTTAGCAGAGTTTAGAGATAGTGCTTAGAGCTTAGAGGAGAACGTATTTGGGGGGTCTCTTTTATAGATGGAAGAGTGTAACCGATTGACAGCGACGTCTGTAATTGCCTGGTAGTGGGCCGTTCAGGGCCACGTGGAGTTTGTTATGGAGAGTAGTGGTGTCTGTTGTCGCGACTTGTCGGAGAGTGGTGGGGCCACGTGGAGTTTGTTACAAAGAGTGGAGTGGTGTCTGTTGTCGTGACTTGCTGGAGAGTTCGGACCGGACGACTGAAGCTCGGTTGGGACGTCTGGTGGAGCGGATAGCTCTCTGTCTCAACAATCTAAGAGAAGGTCAGATATTTCTGAGGTTGCTGACGGGTTAACCATTGTTGGGTGCCTTAGGCGTTGATACTGCAGACGGAAGTCATCTGCTGTAGAAGCTCGGACGGAAACTTTCTGTTGGAGAAATCTGGCTGGAGTCCGATTGCTAGAGAAGTCCGTCTGAAATTTGTCTGATGTAGAAGCTTGTCTGAAGACTGTCTGCTGGAGAGGTCCGGTTGCATGAGAAATCCGACAGAAGGTCGACCGATAGCGAAATTCGAAAGGCGCTATAGAAGGTTGTCCGATAGAAGAGTCCGGAAGGCGTTGTGGAAGTTCGTCCGCTGGAGGAGTCTAGAGGACATTGTGGAAGGTCGACCGCTGGAGGAGTCCGGATGGTACTATGGAATCTCGGACGACGGGGGGAGTTCAGAAAGATGCCGCACAAGGTCGGAAGCCAGAAGAGTCCTAGGAGGGTTGGCCTCTTACGAACTTCGGCTGGGGTTATTTTATACCCAACACTGCCTCTTACGAACTGCGGCTGGGGTTATTTTATACCCAACATCTTCTTTTCAGTATTCGACATTGTGTAGCATGTACAAAAAATTATATAGGATCCATCATTTCTCTTCCCTAAGTGCAATTCCTTTTAGATTTTCATGTCTTTCAAGTCGAGTCTAGCCTTGATAGTGTCCTTCATTTTACCTTCAAGATTTAACAAGGTACCCAGGATATTGTCACAAATATTCTTTTCAATATGCATGACATCAAGGTTATGCCTCAATCTCAACTTACACCAATATGGCAACACAAAAAAAATACTCTTTTTTATCTAATTCAACTCTTTTGCAGATCTCAATCTCTTTTTATTGTTAGGATGCTTCCCATAGTCTATGTTCTTCAAATGGGATAGTCATTGCATCACATCATCTCCATTTGATAAGATAGGTGAGGGTCGATAGTCCACCTTGCCATCAGACCTCTTGCTCTTCCTCCATGCATGGTTATGAGGAAAAAAAACACCGATGGCTCAAAAACCAATCTTGCTTCTCAAATTACTAGAAGGGATATGCTTATTATAAATAGGACATACCATATACCCTTTAGTGACCCATCCAGAAATACTACCATAGGCTGGAAAATCATTAATAGTCCACAATAGAACCACATGCATTCAAAAACTTTGGCTGTATGAAGCATCTAAAACATCAATACCCTTATCCCGTAACTCATTCAACTCATTTACTAATGGCTTTAAGGAGACATCAATGTCTCT
This sequence comes from Elaeis guineensis, assembly GCF_000442705.2. Taxonomy (NCBI): domain Eukaryota; kingdom Viridiplantae; phylum Streptophyta; class Magnoliopsida; order Arecales; family Arecaceae; genus Elaeis; species Elaeis guineensis. Next base: position 11,721,467 of record NC_026008.2, on the reverse strand, counting down.
ATCCGGTGCTTTCAGACCCGAAATAAGCAATGATAGCATAAAGAATGACTCATCCATATACATCCAAGGGGGTAAATTATATACCAAAAGAACAACAGGCCACATACTATAGGCATTAGACCTGTTACCAAATGGATTGAATCCATTCGTTGATAGACCAAGCCTTACATTACGGGGTTCTCCAGCAAACTCTGGATACTGTTCACCAAAGCTCTTCTAAGCTTTACTATTAGACGGATGAATCATGGTGTTACTCTCACTTCTAGATCTATTTTTGTGCCATCTCATTTCTTTAGCTATTTTTTTTCACATAAATAATCATTGCAGTCTAAACTTCAACAAAAAAAATCGTAACACTTTATAAGGGATTTTGTTATCCTTACCATCATTAATCATCCATCTCGATGTTCTACACTTTGGACAACTATCACAATTTTTGAGCTCTTTCCAAAAGAGAGCACAGTCATATTTACATGCATGTATTGGCACATAACCCAAGTCCAAGTTTTGTAGAAAGTAATTTGCTGCATAGTAAGACTTTGGCAAGGTTGACCATTAGGCAAGACATCTCTTAGCAATGACAATAGCATATAAAAAGACTTATTACTCCATTTGTTGTATACTTTCAAATGGAGCAACTTTATAATAAATGATAATTTTAAACATTTTGTACATCCCGAATACAATTCTTCGGTAGCTTCCATCAATAAATCATTAAAAGCATTGGTACAAGAATGGCTAGCACATATAGAAGCCCCAAGTTTTTCTCAATAGGATAATCGTTAAAGAAACTACTGACGTCATGTAGCAAGTCTCTTATCCCGTCATCATCATCATCCTCATTTGAGTCATTGCCTAACTCGTCACTTTTTGTATCTACAAATGAAAATCTATCTTGATTACCAGAGAATTAAAATTCTGCTCGTTCTCCATGAAATATCCATCGAGTGTATGATTGATTCATACCAAATCTCAATAGATGATCGAAGATATTCTCTTAAGGCTCCATATAAATGTTCAAACAATATGAACAAGGATACCAAATTTTGCAATCTTTGCCCTTGTTTTGAGCCACAAAAGTCATAAATGATTTGACTCCCTCTATGTATTCACGAGAGAACTTAACACAATTCATCCAACACTTATCCATGTTATATAAAAATATCTATCATTAAAATCCAAACAAACTTCAGCAAATGTGCCATTTAAATCACGTCTTTACAAAAGAAATGGCAAGAAAAAAAGGGCAAAGAAAGAAGAGCAGCAGAGCAGGCATTAACACAAGAAAATATGAATTATTTATTCAGATCAAGTATTGGACTGGTCTGAATTTAAACCTCCAAATGTTTGTAGGGAGAATAGGAAAATATGCTATACTAGCTAAACATAGTGCCAAAAAGTGGGGAAAAATTTTTGACGTAAATTATAGAACTAATTCGACCTGATGACATGGACTTGAATATTTTGGGTCTTGTTCAAGTTAATTTCATCCCAACGGAGCTGAATAGCTTATTGGATCACCTTATCAACCAATAAGTTAGGTCAAGCATGTCCTAATCTGACCTAACTTATTTGCAAACCTAAAAAAGTCTTTTATTTTAGCTTGTTGGAATGCATGACCATATGAAAAGACTATATATATGATAAATGCTATATGAGATCTCTCTTCTTGTAGGTCAATTTCCCTTTTCTTTGGTGTGTTTTAATAAAATTTTTGTAAGTCAATTTCTTCATGCCATATGTTGGCATATTTGTAAGTTGTGCATAAGATTCCAATAATGTAGTCGTCCGTCTGCTGTCAAATCTTATGAGATTTGAACACAAGATGGCAAGATGTATCCAGAATTGTGCCTAGTTTGGAGTCAACAATAGATGGGTCACCATGCATGAGAATTTCATGGGCGGCTCCATGGTGCAATCTCCTACAACTCACATCTAAATATTTTTCTACTTTTTTATAATACCTCCCTCTCTCTCTCTCTCTCTCTCTCTCTCTCTCGCCCGCATAGACATACATGCATACATACATATGTATACGTATATGTATATGTATATGTACACACACCCCATATGGCACCAGAGAATAGTCAACTTATATTCTTGCTAATTTAATTAAGAAAATTTACACTAGTTGGTTTTGCTATGGGTATGTTTGCATAATTGATGGTAAATATAATCATGTAGGCTTCTGCTAACACCTTCCAATAATGAAACATAAACTGCTAGAATATTTGCAACTACACTTGATTTCTTTTGAACAGTGGCATGGATCAACATGTGAAGTTTGTGGAAGCAAATGTTTGAAGTTTTTTCCTCGAAAAAGAAGAAAAAATGAAAATAAAATGATCAAAAGGATAAGTATTTGCAAATCATGACCTAGTTAGATATGGATTGCATGTTTTCTAACAGCACGAATCAAAAAGAAAAGGACAACTTTCCCTTTATATAAAACCAACTACCTCATTGAATTGGGTATGGACCATAATTAATAGCTAACAAAAGTCTGCATACTGTCGTAATGTCCTATAACTAAGAATTATTCTATTGAATTCATACTCAATTCCTAACCTAGTCAAAGTTGAGCAAGTTTTGATATATTCCTTTTTTTTTTCAAATGTGATTTTGACCTTGGCAAACCACCCATATTGGCAGTCCTACAATGTGTGCCCTACCATATACTATGATTTTTTTTTTGAGAACTAACAATGTCTGCATGCATTCTCCATTATTTTCTTTTTGATTCTCTCTCTGAATCATACTTTAATGACAAACAATAGAAAAACAAGATTCTTGCATTGTTTTCTTTTTGATTCCCTCCCTGAATCATGCTTTAGTGACAAATAATAGATAAAAGATAATCTCGCCTAATAAATTTATTTTCTTTCACCTTCTTAATTAATTAGCAACCAACAAATACCTCAAAGCATGTAAATTATTCACAATCTAATGTTAACTTGAGGAAAGATATATGTTTCCTTTTTTTATTTGATTGGTAGCTATCACTACAGCCCATAGGGAAGGGGACCATTCAAACACGTGTGTTTGGAATGCCAAAGCAAAGACAAATGAATAGGGAAGAAAGAATTACAAAAGAAAAATGATCAGGAACAAACAACCTGAGAAAGATTAAATTAGGGAACAAGCAATATCTAAACCGGCGACGACGATGGTGATGAGCGAAGATGGAAAGACCGACGACAACGATGGTGATGAGCGAAGATGGAAAGACCGGCGATGACGACAACGATGGAAGAAGAAGATGAAGGCTCTATCTTTTCTAAGGAAAGATGAAAGCCAATTGCCAATAGGAGAAGATAAGATCTCACGTCAGAAGACAATGATATCCGGTAGATGGAAAGTCCGACACAGACCATGGAGGTCAGTGATGAACAGAGATGAATGGAGGTCGGTGACTTTGAACGGTGGTGGTGTGGGTGAGAGGAGGCGAATGGAGGTCGGTGAGAGGAGGTGAACGGTGGTCCGTGAGAGGCTACGAATGGTGGTGGTGGCGAATAGCGATCCATGAGAGGAGGCCAATGACTGTGGCATACGTCGTGAGGGTGAGAGGCGGTGGTGTCGGGAGATAGGGAAAATGCCACAGGTTTATTTTGGGAAATAGGTAAACTGCAGGGAAAAAATACCTAGGCACAAAAAAACTGAGGAAATTTTTTTTAGGCCAAAATGCGACATTTTAGTCTCAAACATCATGCAAAGATGTTACAATCTAAGATGTTTGCCCAAATATCGTACATGATCCATCTCATCAATGATGTTTCATAACATCGCCAAATAATTTATGTTTTCGTGACGTTTCAATTTTCAAATATCATGAAAGACTCAAATTCTTGTAGTGATTGTATTTGATCTAGAGTAATCATGACCTAATCTAAATCAATGTTTGGTTAGATTTGATCAATTGCTCAATTTAGTCCATTATGCAACTGATTTTAAACCCTAGGTCTAACCTAGTCAAATAACAAGATTCGAGTTAACCCTTTGCCTTAAATTTATATTTAAACATAAATAACAGATCTTAAAACTAATTTTTTAGATCAAAATTTAACAATTAAACATAAATAAATCAGATCTAAATAACATTTATACATCACATATATAATAACAAAATTTAGATCTAAACGAAAATCATCATATGCAACAAACAATTCAGATCTTGAAACTAATTTTCAGATCTGAAAATATTGCATTTAAATAGCAATAAAATGAATCATAAATCCCTTTTAGATATAATCTAAACATATCATGATTTCAAATTTAATTATAATAATTAAAATAATTTTAAATTTTTTTTTTTAAAATAGATTGGTATGTACTAGGAGAATCTTTTCAATGTAAGGGGTAAGCCTTACATCAGGATAACCTTATATCAGTCCGTATGATCTTTTAATCAATTAATTTTATTTCTATTTTTTTTAATATCAGATCCATAATTTTTTTACATATGCATTGGTAAAAATTTTCGCATGCACATGAACATAAGCAAAAACTATTGAAATCAGAATTTTGTATCTAATCTTATTAGATCACAACAAAACATCGCTAAAAAAATTTTAGATCTGAACCTGAATTTATACATCATATAAATCATCTATTTCAGATCTAAATATCCATGCAAATCTATTCAAAAATTAGATCTGAATGCAAATTAAAATCTGGTTCAAAACTGGTCTGAGATTCCATAAAAATTCTGATCAAAATAGAACCAATGCCCTGTTCAAAACAGATCTGAAAGTCTGTCCAAAAACAGATCTGAAAATTCCTGAAAAATCTGTTCAAAATAGATCTGAAAATCTATTCAAAAACAGATCAGAAAATTCCTGAAAAATCTGTTCAAAAACAGATCCAAAAATTTTTGAAAAATCTATTCAAAACAGATCTGAAAATTTGTTCAAAAATAGGTCAGAAAATTTCTGAAAAATCTGTTCAAAAATAGATCAAAAATTCCTGAAAAAATCTCTTAAAAATAGATCTGAAAATCTGTTCAAAAATAGGTCAGAAAATTCCTGAAAAATCTGTTCAAAAACAGATCCAAAAATTCCTGAAAAAATCTGTTCAAAACAGATATGAAAATCTGTTCCAAAATAGATCAGGAAAAATTCAGAAATCAGGAAGAAACATCATCAGATATCATTAAAAAATCTGGTTACAAACCGGATCTGAAATTCTAAACATATAAATTCAATCAGATTTTATTTTGGATTCAAATATGTAACCTGGCTCTGATACCAGTTGAAGGGAAAATCCAATCCGAAGGAACCAGAAATCGGATTGCCAAGATAAGAAGAACAGGTTTACTTGGATATGTAGCAGAAATAAAACAGAGGTTGCTGAAAAAAAATCTCATGGCAACAGCAGGTGCAGCCTTTATTCCACAGGTTCATTTTTACTTTGCGAGAACTGCATGTGTAGATCCTTTACTTTGCATGCATGTCAAACTTCGTAGAAAAGAGAGGATGAAGAACTTGGCAGCGTGACCATAGAAAAGAAGGCAGAAGAGGGTGTGGAGAAGTGGGATGGCATGGAGATCAAATCTCACGCCAAGGTTGTTTTTGGAAGGATGCTCCATATCTTTTCACACCCATCTCGCCCCCTTTTTATTTTGTGTTGCACACAATCTGATCCCAACGCCCCAAGAGATCAAAACTTAATCCAAATCAATTCAAATCATATTTGAATTTGATTTGGATTAATTTGAAACCTAAGGAGATAAGTGGAGGAATTTCCTCATTTATTCTTGCACACAAAGAAAGGGGGCAAAATTTTTAGCACCCCTCCTCCCTTTTGGTCGGCCATCATGGAGAGAGAAACTCAGGGATTTAGGATTTAGGTGATCCAATCTAATTTGATTTCAATTTGAGTTCGATTCGAATCTAATTCGAATATGATTCGAATCTAATTCGAAAATGATTCGAATCTAATTCGAAAAAGCTGCAGTCCCAATCTAATTGAGATTGAGATCCAAATCCAACTTGGATAATTAAATCCAATTAGCCTTAAATTAAATCAAGTCTAATTAAATTAAATCTAATTTAGATTAATTAGGACTCAAATCTAATTCCTTTATAGATCAAACACTGATCAAAAGTTTGGATCCTAACTACATTAGGACTCAAACCCAATTCCCTTACATTCCTTGGATTACAAATTAATTTAGATTCATTTTCGAAATTAATTCTACAACTAATGCCAGTGTTAGCTAGACATAGTCAGTATTTAATTCCATATTACCTAGAACTTAATTCTTAATTAAGTAAATTTATTTGTTCAATCAAGTTACCTACTTCCAGACTGAACATACAAACTTTAAGTCAATCCGTTTTCCACGTCACCTGATTTTGTGTGTAACTTCATAGGTTTGAATACTAAGCCGATAGTATAGAAACTAATTTCTGTACTAATTGAAGTGACCATCTAACAATGATACTCGATGTTCGGATAGATTGAATAATTACAAAATAATATTCAAGAACTTTAGTATATGGTTACTACATAATTCATCTCTTTGACCCTCAACGCTTAGGACGACTTTAGGGTTAACTGTCAAACCTTTAATTAGTCATCCATATTGTGTTTCAACTTTATAAATCCTATGACTGATCACATGGATTACTTTGATCAAGATTTTATGAAATTGAAACATAGTGAAGTATTATCTCCTAAAATCTGGAGCAGTGAATTCTATCTTGACTCACACACAGACTTCGCAAGTACTTAACTATGCTCAAAATCCTTTTGTTACTGTATTATAAATATAGATAGTCCAGCACCAAAGCATACTGAGTTGCTTGCAAGGTACCATGGTGATCTCCGATCGAAGGGATACTTATATCCATATCCTTTACGAGCAGCTCTTAAGTCACATTTAATAAAAATATACTCCCACATTTTACTTGCATGCTATACCAATGTCTCCACACTCTTTGGTTATGAGGATAACCAACCCATATGGCACACAATAATCTATTCTTGATAAACATTATCATCCTATTAATAACATATCATTTGGTTGTGAATAAAATTTAAGAATTACTTGATCAATCCTCATCGCCTTTATCAATTGTTAATAGTTCTACGAACTTAATCATAAAAAGAGTTCTTTAAGGAAGATGCAAAATTATGATGAACTACCAAAAAATAATATTTATTAATATAATTCATTTATAATTTATATACAAAAGCATAAATGTCTACAACTAGACAATTGGCTTTAAAATATATTCCTGACAAATGCCCACTTGAACTAAAGCCAATCAGAACAATATCTAATACCCATCTTCCACTTGTGATCATCGAACTCCTTGATTTTGAAGGCTTTAATGAAGGGGTTGGCTAGATTTTTCTTTCCATCGATCTTCTGTAATTCAGCATCACCTTGATCATCGATCTCTCAAACAAGGTGATAGTGACGCAGAATATATTTGATTCTCTAATGGGACTTGAGTTCCTTAGCTTAAGCTATGGCACCAGTACTGTCACAATACAGTAGAATTGGACTATCAACAGAGAGAACCAATCCAAGCTCACTGATGAACTTCTTTAACCAAACTACCTCCTTGGTTGCATCAGATGCCATAATGTATTCCACTTTACATATAGAATCAGCTACTGTGTGCTACTTAAAATTTTTCAGCATATCGCTCCACCATATAGGATAAAAATATAACTAGGCATACTTCTACTATCATCATGGTCTGACTGAAAATTGAAATCAGTATATCCTACAAGTTTTAAGTTAGTGTCTTCATAAATAAGCCATTGGTCCTTAGTATTTCTTAAATACTTTAGGATTGTTTTTACAACTTTTCAATGCTTTTCACCTGGATTGGACTGATACCACTCACTACCCCTGTGAGTAGGCCACATCTGGCCTCATATATGTTATAGTGTACATGACAGATTCCACTATCGAGGCATATGGGATTCTACTCATACACTCTCTCTCTTGTGAAGTTGTTGGATAATCCCTCTTAGAGAGAGAAATTTTTTGACCTATCGGTAGATAGTCCCATTTGGAATACTATCATGCTGAACCATTTCAGCACGGTATCAATGTATGTAGATTGGAACAGCCCAAGCAGCCTTTTAGATCTATCTCTATAGATATTCATCCCTAGGATGTAGGATGCTTCTCCCAAATCTTTCATGGAGAATTGTGATGACAGTCAGAGCTTTACAGTTTGTAATACAGAGATTTTTAGAATGTTGGGTAGGGTGCATATGTAGATTTCAAAAATTCTTTTGATTGTAGTGAAAAATAATCAGGTTAAACCCTTTAACCCCACAAACAATAGTTCTCATCTAATCCTACCCAAGCCTATAAAAAAAGACATACATATAATTTGAAAATAAAATAAGTATGAGATCAAATCTTAATACATTAGTGCGGATAGAAATTGATCGCTATCGATAATCTCTGGTTCGAAGTTCCTCGAGCTGCACACATATTCGGCCTCCATGGGTATCCATTGGGATCAATCTCAAATTGATCTTCTCATTGTAGATCCTTCTTCTCCAAGTAGGATCCCAGTCCTTTAGAACCTTAATCAATCCTTAATCAAGACTGCAGAATCAACTCTTTGATTTATAGTCTTTTCTCTTCGTTCTTCACTGTAGATAAACAACTCCTCAATCTGGGCATGTAGAAGGATGGGACGCCCAACCTTTGGGCATGGAAAGGGAAGAGGGAGAGAAGGAGTGGCATGGAGGAGAGAGGAATTCTTGTTTCACAAAATTCTACAACAACCAAACCCTAAGAGAACTTCTCTTTAAATAGATTCTACCTTGACCCAAAAGAGAAGCCAATTAACTTAAAAAGGCACATCCTTATCTTATAAGAGATTCTACCTTTTTAATCTGATTTTTTTCTATTAAAATCAGACTTAATTTGTAGGTTGTTAGCCTCTTTTGGCAAGCACATGGGGCACCCCAGTCAGATAAGGTAATCTGATTGGGCACCTCATGTCATGTAGGGCAAGTAGATGGGGCGCCAACATTTGGGGCCCTCTTAGGATTTCTTGGCATATGAGAGGGGGCATGGCCCCTCTCTCTCTCCTCTTCCATGCACATCCATAAGAGGGGGTGGGCCCCTCAAACATTATCTAGGGTTGGTGCCCCTTGGTCCTGCCAAAGAGGGAGGAAGGCACCACCCAATCTTTTCAATTATTCCACACACACTAAGAGAAAATAAGAAGATAATGAAAAAATAATGAGGAGATAATTTAGCCAACTAATTGACTTAATCTAATCCTCTTGCACTCACTATTAGGTGCCCAATTAAATTCAAATGGATTTAGGTTAGGTTCAAGGCTATGAATTTGATCCAATTGAAGTCTCAAGAAGAATTAGGTTTAACCATGTGCTAGCATGGTTCTCTTAAACCCAATAGGATTTCAATAAATCCTCATCTAATTAGAACTTCGTAAGTCCAATTGGTAAATTCAAGATTAAATCCCTTAATGTGTGATCCCATAGGTTCCATTCTATCTGGTAGTAAGATATATTATGATCTCCATCACAATATCATCGAAACTCTTTTCAATAGATTAAAATATTTTCAATACTACTCTTCGAAGGTCATCGATCATCAAGACGATGCCCGATGAGTCCCACAATCCACCAGTGACACTTATTAGTATGCAGTGGCAACCTAGTAGAATGAAAGTATGAATCTCTAGGTATAATTATTGTATGATTTAGTCCTTCTATCATGAATTTCGACTTAACAAAGGTCATAAAGAACTCGTTAGACCTCATTATCAATCATATGCTATATTGGCTCGACTTGAGTTCATATGTAAATTTCATGGAAACTCTTTTTCAGTATTCACACTTGCTTTAACCAAAGATTTTTTGAACTCAATCTCATGAATCGCATAGAACTTTTTTTCTACCAAGGTCGATAGATTTCTTTTAGGTATATCCTACTCCAAACTACGAACCTGAACCTACTATAGCAAATATACATAGCAAAGATCTGAATGGTTAGGGATCAAGAGAACGTGCAATCAAACTCAGTAGTCTTACTGTGAATAGCCAATGACACCACAGGTTAAAGGACTACTCATACCATTATAGTATCGAAAAGACTACTGATGAGTGAGTGGACATCTATGTGATTTCTCATGTTGGTCACGCTCAGTATAAATTGTTCTCTAACAACCACCCGCATCTTTACCCTAATATCCTTACACAGTAGACTTAAGACTCATCTGCCCATAATCATGCATTGATCTTGAATGGATTGATCACTATCCTCCGTGATGATCTTTTGATCGAGAGTATTTAGAAATTAACAACTAATTAATGTATGTCTCAAATTCTCAATACATTGAGAATATATAAAAATCATCTTTGTTAATTTTAAAGACAAATCATAGACACATAAATATGATTGGAATGAAAAAGCCCTTTATTGATAATAAAAATATTACAAGTACAAGTTTAAGCCTTAGAATTACATAATGTGTCAGCCAACAATTGACTTCTAGGGCACAAATCTAACAAACTCTCACTTGACCTAAAGCCAATTGGTCATATACCTATGACCCATCTTCTCAAGGTGAGCTTCGATCTTTTGCTGGCTCAGAGGCTTGGTCAGCAAGTCCACCATATTTAGCGCGGAGTCAACTCTCTGCACCTCGATGAACTTCTTTTTGAGGTATTCACTTATGATGTGAAACTACCGCTTTATATGCTTGGATTTTTGGTGAGACCTGGGCTCCTTAGCAAGTTTCATGGTGCCGTTATTGTCACAGTACAGTGCAATGACATCTAATGACATCACACTCAACTCCACAATAAATTTTTTAAACTAAAAGGCTTCCTTAGTAGCTTCAGAGGTGATGATGTACTTGGCTTCTATTATCGAATCTGCAATGATCGGCTACTTGAAACTCTTCCAGCTAATCGCATCACTATGATATAAGAAGATATACTCCGATATAGACTTCTATCATCGACATCAGTCATGAAGTCTGAATCGATGTATCCCTCAACTTTCAGCTTCGATCCTCCATCAAAGATCAACAATAAATCTTTAGTCCTTCTTAAATACTTAAAAAGATATTTTTAACGACAATCTAGTGTTCTTCATCTAGATTCGCCTAATATTTGCTCGTGACACTCACGGCAAGGGCTATATCGGGTCGTGTGCATAACATGGTATATATAAGGCTCCCTATTACTGAAGCATAAGGGATCTTGCTCATGTGCTAGATCTCCTCAGATGTGTCAGGGCACATCTTCTTGGAGAGATGAATGCCTTGTCTAAGGGGCAAAAGATCTCTCTTGAAGTTTTTCATGCCGAACCTCTTCAGCACCTCCTCTATGTACATATACCGTGAGAGTCCTATCATCCCTTTAGATCTATCTCTATAGACCTTTATACCAAGAATATAGAAGGCTTCTCCTACATTTTTTATGGCAAACTCTTTCGATAACCATACTTTGACCAATATCAGTATGGGAATATCATTCTCAATCAGGAGAATATCATCTACGTACAATACGAAGAATATGACAGTGCTTCCACTGATCTTTTTATACACACACGGCTCCTCATTTTTGATGAAATCAAATATTTTGATCACATCATTAAAGTGAGTATTTTAACTCTGAGATGCTTACTTGAGTCCATATATAGACCTTTGCAGCTTACAGACCTTGTGATCACTATTACTGGATATAAAATTTAAAAGCTGCTCTATATAGATATCTTCCTCAAGATATCTATTTAGGATTGTTGGAAAATATGTTCTAAAACCAAGCATCTAGGTTATGGATGATTGTACTCCATACATGTATATAAACTATAAAATGATAAATGTTATCTGGCAAGACTAATCATAAAGAATACATCTTCCTAAATGGATCTTATATGTTATGATGAAGTCCTTAGAGCTACTTCCAAAATGATAAAGCAGAATTTATCGTGTGGTTCTTAAATCCTGCTTGTGACCAAATGATACAATTATTACAAGGATGATAGTTGCATCGAGTGTAAATCATTGTGTGCCATATTGGTTGGTTGTCCTCTTAACCAAGCATGTGGTGACATGGCTTTAGCATACGGATGATATGTAGGAATATATTTTACTGAGCGTAACTACTTTCGAAGCACCCTACTGTCAAAGATTGCTCGGATAGGATATAGGTATATGCATCCCTCTAACCTGAGGCTGCCATGGTGACTTGCAAGCAACTCACTGTACTTTGATATCAAACTATTCGAATTTCTAATTCAGTGATAGAAAGTTTCTGGGTATAGTTAAGTACTTATGAAGTTTGAGTGTGAGTCAAGATGAGATGGACCATCTCAAGTAAAATTAGAGATGATGTATCACTATGTTTCAATTCAATAAAACTTTGGCCAAAGTAGACTTAGTAAGGAGTCACAGAATTTTTGAGATTGAGACACAATATGGACTACTCATTTTAGGTTGACAGTTTAACCCAAAGTTATTCTTGAGCATAAAGTGTCAAAGGGATGAATTATACGGTAACTATATCGACATGGGTTCTAGAGTGTTGCTGGGTATACATTCGGCCTATCCAAACATCGAAAACTATTACTAGATCGTAACATCAATTAGTACCAAAATTATTCTTGTACTACCAGCTTAGATTTGAACCTATGAGATCACATACATAAAAGTACCGTCTGATCAAATGGCTAATCGATGATTATGAATCTTTGAAAGGTTTAATTATCAATATGATTGACAATTAACCCTATGCAAAGGTTGTAATAAATTATTTACCAATGATTGATAAATTAGAGAAATAGTTAATTAACAATATGATTGTTAATTGGCTTAATTTTATTGAGCAATGGGGATTGGATCAAATATAATTGAATTAGATTCAATTATGTTTGCTTTGGATTGATTGGATGCAACCCTATTGGATAATAGGGCTTGTTTCAATTGATCTCAAAGATGCAAATCAAATGTTGAGTTGAATAAGATTCAATTAATTTGATATAGGCTTTGATTGGATCAAATCCTATTAAACAATAGGCTTGATAGAATCAAGCCTTATTGAATAAAAAATGCTTCCCACAGACAAGATTTTAATCCAACTAATTTTCTAATTGGATTGGGGCCTAATTGGTTTCATAAATAAGCTAGGACTTAATTAGTTAATTTATTATAACTAATTTCTAAGTTAATTAGGATTGGGTCTAAGAATTAGTTAGAGTTTGATCAAGATTCATGAGCCCTATTTGGAATAAAACTAAACAAACTAAACGCCATCTATTTAAGTGATCCTCCATGCCTCCACTCCCTTTTACTATGAGTATTCATGCCCCACACAAGGTCCCATATTCTCGCTCTCTTTTATGAGAAAATAAGGTGGTCTCCTCCTCTTTTGGTCACCAAAAAGAAAGGAGGGGCGTCCAAGAGATGGATGCCCCATATCCCATGCGTCTAGGCTTCCTTCCCAACCCCTTTTGAAGAGATTTTGTAAGGTTTTTGCTATTGGTTCTTAGGTGTCAAAAAGAGCTTCTCTTGTTAGTTTTACAATTTAAAATTAGAGAAGAAAAGTTTTTCTCCACGAGAGAAAGAAAAGGAAGAAGAAGAATCTTCTTTTTTGTACGCAACCTTGGAGAAGAAGAAGTTCTTCTTCTAGATTTTTTTTTTCTATTTTTCTCTAGAATTAAAATCAGATTGGATCTAATTTTTAATATGAGAGTTTAGAAAAAAATACCAAAAAAATTTAATTGGGTGTTTGGGGCTTCCTATAGTTCTAGATTAAGGAGAAAAAGGGAGAAAAAAAGAGAAGAACTGTTCTTCTCTTGGGTCTCTCTTTTGGATTCTTCTAGAGCTTAGAATTTTATATAATTTTTAGCATGAAAAATTAGATTAGATCTAATTTTTATCATAAAAAATTAGAAATTTTTTTTTTTTAAAGGTGTAAAAGGAAGAGAGAAAGGTGCGCAAGAGAATTAAGAAGAAAGAGTTCTTCTCTTGATTTGTATCATAGAGATTTGATGCATGAATTCAAAAAGAAAAGAAGAGAGTCTTCTTGTTCTTCATCTTCTTTATATTTCTCTTAGATCAGTCAAAGTATGGTAGCTTTGTGAGCTAGCACTCCTGGGGATATTAATTAGCACAAGGGCTTCATTTAGATATCTGTAGAGGTCAGACACGTGTGCAGCTGTCGAGCATCATGAAGAACCAACTATCATTGATTTTAGATGTGGTGATCTACTATCCATTCTTAGGTATGGAGTTTTAAACTAAATTTATATTTAAATATGATCTAAATATAATTCAGATATGATCTGATTTGATATAGATGTGATCTATACTTGCTGAATTTTAAATTTCAGATTTACATACATGTATATTAGTTCATGTCATAGATCCTGTATGATAGTTTTTAATTTAATCTATGCATATATTATAAATTAAATTATTTAATCTATGTATATTCTACTGTAAAATTTTAAATCATGCACAAAACAACCATGCTTCCCTTCAACTGGTATTAAAGTGAAGGTTCATTATGACATGAACATATATGCATGTAGAGTTGAATCTATATTTAGTAATGCATATGATGTGTTATGATTTGATTTTAGATATGATCTAATATAAAAATAAGATCTGATATAATTTAGATTAGATCTAAATTTTTGCATATATGATATATGAGTAGATTAGATAATCCGATTAGCAAGTACTTGGATTGAATTGATCACCAGGCCGTCTGATCATAGGAGCAAAAAAGGTTTAAAGGCCCTCTCTTCCTATTCGATAGGGTGCTTTTATGACGTGTAGGGGTATCATATGATTTAATCTAATAAAAAAAATATAAAATAAAGAACTTACTCTTCTGCAAAATCCTAAATATTGAAATCCTAGGATTTGTTATATATGATACAAAACTTGAGTTGTATAAAAAGTATAATATCTAATCTATATGATTAAAATTATTTTAATCATGAGAAATAAAATTTAAAATTATAAAATATTTATATATGATCTAAAATTTGTTATGATTGATTTTATTTCAGTTTATGCAAGAATTTTTAGATCTAAAACTATGTGATACTTGTTGACATGCCAACTGAGCCGACTAGTTTTGAACTGTGTCGATCCAGTTCTCTGGTTTAATTAGTTCAGTGCTGACTGATTCGACCCAGTTGTCTCAGGCCGAGCAGTAATGATTGCCATTTATGATCAGTTAGTCGACCAAGTATCAAACTTAATTGATCCACTGAAGTGAGCCAACTCAGTTCAAGGGTGAGACATTCTAATTTTCAGAATAAAAAATTTTGCATAAAATTGATATAAAATTATTTTACAAAATTGAAATAATTTTAATTAATAATCTTAACCCATGTTAATACTATATACTTAATTAAAAATTAAAAAATATATTTTAGATCTAGAATTGTAATTAAAGATCTAATGACATTGTATAAAATATGGGGCGTGGGTTAGCTCAAATCAGGTCCTTTTAATTGGATTAGACCTAAGATTAAAAATTAAAGACTTAATGGACTAAAAGGAGTAGTTGATCAAATCTAACTAATAGTTGATTTAGATTAGATTAAGGATACTCTAGATCAAATATGATAGTTGTAGTTAGTCGAGTCCATATCTTTGATTAAACTAAATAGACTTTGATTGAGGCTTAATGGTTGAGCCCGAGTCATTGGGTTGATTAGATCGCTATGTGACTCGAGTTGGTCCATGTTGTTAAGGTTAATCAGTACGACTGATTTAGATGCCCTAGACCGACTTGTCTCTAGTCCTTCTTATGACTTAGTGAAGTCAGTGGAAAGATTTATGACATGCCAGTTGGACCCGCTAGTCACTAGTCTTTTACATGACTTGGTGAAGTCAGTGAAAAGATTTATAACTTGCAGATCGATTGATGTTTACTAAAAAATTTAATCAAATTCTCTAAATTATTAGGTCCATAAAATGAGCTAGTTATGGGGAGAACTAGATCATAGCCTTCCATTAAGGTGCATGATAATGAGTCCAATATTTCAAATAGGCATTGGAGGCACCACACATCTGGTGTCTATTATGTATTGAAATTATCATCCATCATATGATCATCTTATTGTATCTTCAGATCAATACTCAGATTGGTCGAGCTACACTCGAGCTTAGACATCCGTTTGTTGGATGCACTTGATGTTGTCATGTTAATGGTTGGACCTAATCAGATTTTTTAGTGAAGGTGCCACACACTTGCTAAAGAGATATCTGGAGCAAAATCTAATTGCTAGAAGTTGTTTAGAAAAATAATTGATTAAGAACCTATCCATGGATGTACTAGGGTTGGTCGAGCCACACTCGGGCCCAAATACAATCTGTGCGGATTCTAGCACGCGCTAAGAAAGTAAAGTAATTCTTTGGATTAGAGGTAGAGGCTATCAATTCGTATAAAATAGTGAGAAAATTTTTAGACTAAAGTCTAAGTCTTTAGGCCTTAAAATGGTTCATATACTAATAAGTCAATTGTTCTCTTTTCAGAAATGGCTAGAATATTGTCGCTCTGTTCACTGTTAGACATTAACATCATTATCGGACCTAACTTTGATAGCTAGTATCGGAAGTTGAATATAGTTTTTAATCAAATTGATCAAGAAGTCTCAGGCTAATCCAAACAGGCTTAAAAGAGAAATCAGCAAATGGTGGCTGGTCAAGATTGTTATATGATAACTCCTTGAAGTTTCTTAATTGGCAATACTACTACTTGGGTATAGGATACTGACAGTACAAGTTATATTTACAAATAGTTGCAAAAAACTTTAGAATAATAGAAGGTTTGTAAACGGCAAGAGACTCCTAAATGTAAGAGATGAAAGTCTGTTCCAGTCTTAATATTAGGAATCATCGAGCTTGTTTTTAATCCTGAAGATGTCATTTTAAGTGATCGTCACTATTGTCCAATCTTATTGATTGTGTCAATAAGAATGATTATTATGATATCATTATGAATGATTATGTAATAATGAGTGGATAATTGAAAATGACATAAACTCAATACCATAGCCTATTAATATAAAGTACACATATAGATAGCATCCTAGATTAGATAATACACTGAAACCTGCTTTTGGCATAGTTAACTTAGTCACCTTTTATTGAAAAAGGTGAATGAGCCAGTGATGTTTTGAGTTTGATACATATTGATGTATTCGCACTCATGAACATAAGTGCCAAAAGAGGGCTTACTGCTTCATTAAAATCTCTGATGACCTATCTTGGCATGGATGCATCTTGCTTATGAAACACAGGTTTGAATTGATTGAAGTATTCAAATGATTCCGTAATGAGGTAGAAAAATAGACTGCAAAGAGTATTAGAACTCATCAGTTAGATTGATGAAGTGAATATCTTTACAGTAAGTTTTTGACATATCTTGAAGAGAATTGGATTCTCTCTTAATGGACCACTCTTGTAATACTGTTGTTTAAAAGGATGTCTGAAAGGAGGGATCGAACTTTGTTTGATGTGGTTTGGTCCACTGTGGGTTTGCTAGTCTGCCTGAGGTTGTGTTTTAAAAATTACTTGATATATGCTCTCTTACCTTAGAGTTTGGGGTGTCAGATTGAAATATTCACAAACCGACTAGCTTGAATCTTGATCTGATAAATATTATATTAGAGATATTTCTTCTACCTTCCTGATGGATATAAGATGTTCATGAATCTTAAAGCATTTTTTTAGAAAAGAATTTTCTTGATGAAGGAACTGATATCGTTAAGAGCAAGCTTAGTGAAGCTTGATAGGTGGAGGAACCGACTCAGATACAAACCAATAGAATCAGAGTTGATTAGATCAATTTTGGAGCCTAATGTAAAGGCATCCTTGAGTAAATATAATAAAGTACCATGTCAACCGAACAGATACTTTAGTTTTTAGGTTCAGGATGGAAATTTGATCTCCCAAATGGATTCCATATAGGGATCTAACTTTAAGAAGTGGCTTGGAGCCATTAAATCTGAAATGAAGTCTATGAAGATCGATGATGTATGGACATACGTTGATTCACCTGAAGGGGTAAGACCCATCGGATATAATTAGATTTTACATGGATAAGAGGCATAGACGGAAAAGCGGAAACCTATTAATTCTGTCTGGTTGGCAAAGGATTTCATCAAAGTTATAGTGTTGACTATGATGAGAAGTTTTTCTTATGGCAATCCTCAAGTCCATTCGGATTGAATCAAGCTTCTTGGAGTTGGAACATATATTTTGAACATATAGCTTCATTGAGAATAAAAAAAAATCCTATGGTACAGATGGGCTAATAGTTCTATAAAAGTAATCTTTGTGTTGTTTGGATAAAATTCTCTTAATCGAGAATGACATCCCTACATTATAGGGAATAAAAGCTTGGTTGTCATCTCCATTCTCCATAAAAGTTAGAAAGGTCATGTGAACTGTTGGGTATAAAATATCCCCCTGGCCGAAGTTTGTAAAAGACCGACCCTTCCAGGGCTTCTCCGACTTCCGACCTTGTGTGGCATCTCTCTGAACCCCCCCGACCGTCCGAGCTTCCGGACTTCTCCGACAATGAGCTTCTCCATCCATCTACCGTGCCGCTCCAAAAGCTCTCTAGGCCTCACTATTAGCCGACCTACAGTGACCAACTATTCTCCGAACTCCTTCTGGACTCTGTCGATATCCGAGCTTCTTCGACAATGAGGTTTCTATAGAGATCGGACTCCATATGAGTTTCTACGATGGTTGACCATCTTCAAGATTCTGATCGGGCTCCTGTGAGAGCCAAACTCCTACAGCGAGCGGTCTACTCCGAACTCCTACAGCGAGCGGTCTACTCCGAACTCCTACAGCGAGCAGTCTACTCCGAACTCCTACAACGGGCGGTCTGCCCCGAACTCCTACAGCGGGCAGTCTACTCCGAACTCCTACAGCGAGCGGTCTACTCCAAACTCCTATAACGGGCGGTCTGCCCTGAACTCCTACAGCGAGCGGTCTACTCCGAACTCCTACAATGGGCGGTCTGCCCCGAACTCCTACAGCAGGTGGTCTACTCCGAACTCCTACAGTGGGTGGTCCACTCTGAACTCCTACAGCGGGCGGTCTACTCTGGATCTCTACTGTAAGCAAATTCCATTCGAGCCCCTACTGTAAACACGCCTCTTCCGAACTTCCATTACAGGTAGACTTCAGTCGAGCTTCTTCGTAGTCGGATCCCAGATGAGCTACTACAGCGAGACAGGACCCACCAGCCAGATCGCTACTCCTAGCTCCCACGACAACCGACCTTCGATCGAGCTTCTACAACAAGCGGTCTCCTTTCAGCCCTTTGCAAGAACCAGACCTCGATCGAACTTCCATAGCGAATGGATATCGGACGAGCTTCTGCGACGAACGGACTTCGATAGCTGGATTCTTACAACGATCGATCGCCTCCGACATCTGTCGAACCTCCCCAGCACCATCTGGAGTCCATCGTCGGCCGACCTCCCGCTAGATCCTTCATGAAATCGAACTTCTCCGGTGGATCATCTTCAGACGAGCTTCCACATCAGGCGAATCCCAGATAGACTCCTCTAGCAATCGGACTCCTGTCGGACTTCACCAACAGAAAGTCTCCATCCGAGCTTCTACAGCAGATAACTCCCACCTGTGGTATTAGCACCTAAGATATCTGACAGTAGTAGACTTGTCAGTAGCTTCAAGGCATCCGAGCTTCTCCCATATCGATGGGATAGAGAGCCATTCCGTTCCGTCAGATGTCCCAGCTGAGCTTCAACCGACAGATCCGAACTATCTGGCAAGTCACGACAATGGCCACTACCCTGCTTCACTCTCTGCAGTGATTCTGCGTGGCTCCACTACTCTCTGGCAAGTCGCGACAACGGACACCACTCTTCTCTCCGTAGCAAACTCCACGTGGCTCTGAACGACCCCTGACGCCACTATTCTCTGCAACAAACTCCAGATGGCTCTGAATGGCCCACTACCAGGCAGTTACAGACGTCGCTGTCAAGCAGTTATGCTCTCCATCTATAGAAAGGGATCCTCAGATACGTTCTTCTCTAAGCTCAAAAACTCTATCTCAAAACTCTACTAAAATTCTCACTCGAGCACTCCATTTCTATTGAAGCAGAGTACGGACTTGAGCATCGGAGGGTCTTGCCAGAGTGCCCCCAACTCCGATTTAGACTTCCCTTGCAGGTCCCGATGGCGGCCACGGTCATCTCGACTCCAGCAACTCCGACTTCAGCAGAATTCTGCACCAACAGAATTGACGCTAGAGGAAGGGGGTGTGTCTTCGCAGTACCCTTGTTCTTGAAGGAATGCTCAACGGGACTGCCTCCAGTCATCTCCTCCGACGTCCTCCTCCTCTTCTCCTATCAGATCTCCACCTGATGCCTCCCTGAAAGGCATCCACCAGACGATTCACGGCCTCCGTGGCCAGACTCAAGCTCTGGCCTCGCCTTCAATTTCCCAGGCTCCTCGTCCTCCTCCGGCAATGGCGGTCGGTATGGAGCAGTTTGACCTACTGGTTCAGCAGGTCAGAGGCCTCACTGAAGCAGTGCAGGCCATGCAGCAGCAACAGCCGTAGGTGTCAGTGCGGTTGGAAAGAGCATTACCAGAGCTCCAAGATCCGACAGTGGGGTGGGCCACTTGGGCCAGTCGTCCTGTCCTCCCCGACAAGGGGAATCTGAGGGTGGAGAGCCCCTGATCTGATCATGATTCCACTCCTGGAAGATCCCTACCTCCACTCTATCAGAAGACCCTCGAGACTCGCAGTCGAGAGGACCTCCCGGATCGAAGGTTCTAGGAGATGAACCGACGGATCGAAGAGCTCCGCCACACTCCCCCTACTTATGGTGAGGACATCTGCACTGACCCTCCTTTCTCTCAAATGATCATGCAGGAATCGATCCTGCCAAATTTCAAGTTCTCCCAATTCGAAAGCTACGATGGGACCTCGGATCCAGTTGACCACCTGGAGGCCTTCCGGACAATGATGCTGCTCCATGACGTGCCAGACGCCATCCTGTGCCGAGCTTTTCCATCCACTCTGAAGGGAGCAGCAAGAAACTGATACTCAGCATTGAAGTCATGTACCATCTTCTCCTTTGACCAGATGAGCCACCAGTTTGCTGCTCATTTTGTTAGTAGCCGGCATTCTCGGAGAGGCTCAAAGTCCCTCATCAACATCAAGCAAAGGGAGGGGTAATCCATCCGAGCTTACATCAACCGTTTCAATATCGCCGCATTGGAGGTCCAGAACTTAGACCAATCGATCACGATGGCCGCCCTGAAGGGCGATCTTTAGAAGAACGATCTTTTGTTTTCCCTGGAAAAGAAGTATCCTAGGAACTTTGCTGATTTGCTGGCTCAGGCCGAAGGATATGCCTGAGCAGAAGAAGCCTTCAAGATGAAGGACAAGGAGACCGCAAAAGAGCGACAGGCGGGAGACTCGAGCAAGCCCACCATTGAAAAAGGGCCGAGTGAAGCTCGGCCGCGTTCTCGAACTCCTCCCGGAGACAGGCATGTTCGGACTTCTCCCCGAGCTCGTAAGCAGAGAAGCCCAGACCGTAGAGTTCGGCGGAGCTCTCCCCCCGGAAGATTCCACAGTTACGCCCCTCTCAATACATCGAAAGCTCAAGTGCTGATGGAGGTTAGGGAGTAGCTACCAAGGCCAGAAAGGATGCGCTCGCACCCCAAAAAGTGCAACTCGAACAAATTCTGCCTCTATCACCATGACCACGGTCACGACACAGAAGAATGCATTCAGCTCCGAGATGAAATCGAGGAGCTCATCAGGCGAGGTCGGCTCGATAGATTCATTCGACGCTGACCTGAAGGTAGAGAAGACCGGCCCAGGGCCCTACCGCAGCCAGAGCCACCAAGGAGGAAGGAGCAACCTAAAGATCGGCCTCCGATTGGGATTATCAACTCCATCTCAGGAGGACCTTGATGGGGAGCAGACCTTCCGCAGCTATAGGGTTCGAAAAATTTACGAATGTATTTCCAACAACCTTGCCCGAAATAAAAATTTCTTTTATATCCGTGTATTTTTTCTTTTGGCATAAACTTATAACGACGGGAAGTAACCCCCCCATACAAACGAAATTAAGTGTGTTAGGAACAGTAGGAGAACCTCATCCTAACATGAGCAAAGATGAAGGCCCAGTTTCTTAAAGATCGGACGGGGGGAGAGGCCCTTACAACGGCCCTTATATGCCCCCACAGCCTTGTTAGGAACAGGAGGAGAACCTCATCCTAACATGAGCAAAGTCGAAGGCTCGGTC
Organism: Elaeis guineensis; assembly: GCF_000442705.2. Classification (NCBI taxonomy): domain Eukaryota; kingdom Viridiplantae; phylum Streptophyta; class Magnoliopsida; order Arecales; family Arecaceae; genus Elaeis; species Elaeis guineensis. The sequence goes on along the minus strand of NC_026008.2, from coordinate 11,699,182 downwards.
TCTTAAAGACCAGATGGGGAGAGAGGCCCTTGCAACGGCCCTTATGTGCCCCCACAGCCTTGTTAGGAACAGGAGGAGAACCTCATTTTAACATGAGCAAAGATGAAGGCCCGATTTCTTAAAGACCAGACGGGGGGAGAGGCCCTTACAACAGCCCTTATGTGCCCCCACAGTCTTGTTAGGAACAGGAGGAGAGCCTCGTCCTAACATGAGCAAAGTCGAAGGCCCGATCTCTTAAAGATCGGACAGGAAGAGAGGCCCTTGCGGCGGCCCTTATGTGCCCCCACAGCCTTGTTAGGAACAGGAGGAGAACCTCATCCTAACATGAGCAAAGTCGAAGGCCCGGTCTCTTAAAGACTGGACGGAGGGAGAGGCCCTTGCAACGGCCCTTATGTGCCCCCACAGCCTTGTTAGGAACAGGAGGAGAACCTCGTCCTAACATGAGCAAAGTCGAAGGCCCGGTTACTTAAAAATCGGATGGGGGGAGAGGCCCTAGCAACGGCCCTTGCGTGCCCCCACAACCCTGTTAGGAATAGAAGGAGAACCCCATCCTAACATGAGCTGAAACTGACTGTCGGGAATGAGAGGAGAACCTCATCCTGACACAAACAAGGCTCGATCGATCAAGATCGGACAAGGAGGAAAGCTTCCTCGATGGCCCCTCTACACTCTCGCGACCCTATCAAGAGCAGAGGGAAGACCCTCACCCAAACACAGAAGAAAAGGGAAGATGAAAAGAGAAAGCGACGAACTACGCCAGTAATAAGTGAAAATGAACTACGTCAAAGGCACGAGGGACCTCATCTCAACGAGGAAGAAAACCCTTGTCGAAAATCTCCAATCCCTAAGGGCAGATCAGCACAGCGATGATCAAGAACCTTCAAACAATGCCAACATCGAGCAAGATGGAAGACAAAAGAAGTTTGGTAAATGATGACTCGGAGCAAGAACAGATGAGGAATTGCAAACTACGCCGATGCCAAATGAGGTGGAAGACTAAGGAAGCTCGGTAAACAACCATTTAATACCAGAACGAACAAGGTAACAGACAATCTCATTTTCATTTCATTAGTAAAATATACATTACAAAGCCTTGAAGGCCAAAAACAAAAAGGGAAACGACCAAAAAAAAGAAAAAAAAAGGGGGGAATACATAAAAAGAGAAGAAAGGAGCTCTAAGGAAGCCCGACTTCTCCCAACTTCGAGCTCTCGATCTCAGTCCTTATTATGGATTGCCGTAAGTTTTCAACATCTTCCTCTAGTTCCATCTTTCTCAGTAGCATATCTCGATACATCTGATGGAACCACCGGCTCTCGCCCTCCGACTCTCGAAGCCTCTTCCTCAGGACCTCGGACTCCACCTCGACATCTTTGACCGCCTGCTGCTCGTGGACCAGCTGAATCTTCAGCTGCTGTAGTTCAGCCTCCCCCCACCCGAGGGCCATGGACAATTCCGCCATGGTCCCCCTTAAGGAGCAGAGCTCGTCAGAACCTTGTGCAGAGGCGAGCTGGGATCTCTCGGATAGCTGCCTCTGAAGGCGGGCAACTTCATCGGTCGCCATCTAGAGCTTCCTTCAGTAGTCCTCTACTTGCCCGCTCCAGCCGACTCGATAGGCATCGTAGTTTACCTCAGTGTCCTGCAGCTATTTTTGAAGGTCGGAGAGCTTTTGCGACCAGTCTCGATCGCGGTCGGCTTGGACTATGAGCCAGGATGAGCTCCCTTCCAACTGGCCGATCTTCTCCCATGCGGCCGCCAGTTCGACTTCAAGGGAGCTGATCTTGGAAGCCTGAGCCCAAGATCGGTCGCTGGCATGTTTTTGAAGTTCCTCGAGCTCCATAATGAAGTCGGCCTTCTTCTGGATAAATTCCATGAGCTCCTTTTTGTGGAGGTCTTGAAGACGAATAGCCTCTGCAGTGACTTCCGAATGGCTCTTCCTCAGTCAGTGAAATTCATCTTCCAGCTTCTTGAATTTCTTCATCAACTGACGAACTTTCCTTCTGAGGTCTTGGATCGTCGACTTCAGAAGAATCCCCTATGGCAGGGGGAGGGCTTCGGCAGGGCACTGTCGTTGGGAGACAAGAGCGCCACAACTCAGATTAGTACAAGAAGATAAAAGGAAAGGAAAAGAATACAAAAAAAAAAGAGAGGGGGGCCCTCTGAAAAGAAGAATCTGATTTCATCGATTAAATAATTTTCAAGTATAAGAGAATGAAAAAAAATCACCATAAAGGAAAAATACAAAGCTAGAGGTTCCGGACCTCTGGGGCAGAAGTAGAGGGGCTTGGCATCCCCAGAAGATCGTCAGCGGCAACCACGATGGTCGATGAGGTCCCGGCTGGGGGAGGACCAGCAGCGGCTTCGGATGGTCCGGCTTCATCATCGGATGCCTCGTTCAGGAAGTCGAGATCCAATTCGGAAAACCTTCCAGCCATCTTCTCTTGGCAGAGTTCGAAACCGTTGATGAAGGTGTCTTGGCCGAACTGGACCTTTAGATCCTCCATCTCAAAGGAGGCTTTGAACTCCTCCACTGCTCGGGCCCTTGCCTTCGAGACCAGGGATGGGATCCGCACTTTCAGCTTGAAAACCTGCACCTTCAACTCAAAAACCTGCGCCTTCAATGCGGAGACCTCGGCCTCAGCTTTCCCTCTCTCCTCCTCTAAGACGGTCCTCAGAACGGATGAGGTTTGTCCCTCCTTTTCCAGTGCCTCCCGGAGACTTAGAACCTCAACGATCTTCTCCTCGAGGCGAGCGGCCCCAACCAGGTGACCCTCCTCTGCACGAGCTGCCTCCCTCTTGGCAATCTTCACCGCCTCGACGTTGGCGACAAGCTGGTGCCCAATCTGTAAGAAAGGTCGGGGAGTCAATATAAAGGCTGAAGAATAAATTAAGCAGGAAGGAGGAAAAAGATGAGTTAACCTACTTCGAAGAAAGATCCCAGAGAGTCCCAGACCCGCAGTTCGGGATCGGCAAGGACGATCCTCTCGATGACCTCGGGCAGGATGCACCCTTCGACCAGCCTCTTTATTAAGTCCCTGTTGTTGAAAGGATTTTTCCCTAGGTCTTCCTCGGAGCCACCGACCCCCTCGACGGCGACCTTGCGACTGTGGCTCCTCCGAGCCAGGGTCTTCTTTCTTCTCCTCCCTTCGGCCCCGGGTGCCCCCTCGGGACGAGCCTCCGGAGCGGAATTCTCGATCGGGGGGCTCCTTAAGAGGGCTCGGGGGACTTCAGGTTCGGTGTCGGAAGGGACTTCGACGGTGATGGCCACTGGAGCAGACACGGTCGAGCTTGTCCCTTCTATCCTGGCTTTCTTCACCAACCCCGAAGTCGAGGCATCTTTCCTCTTGTGGGTCTTGAGACCCTGGGCTAACCTCCGAGCCACGCTTGCATCCATGTCTGCGATAAAAAAAAAAAATCAACACGGCTTAGAGATGGAATAAGAGAAAAAAAAAAATAAAATATATATATATATATATATATATATATAATAATGGTACCGGCAGGGTTAAAAGGACTCAGGCCGACGTTGAACAAAAGTTGTTCTTTCAGAAGTTCGGGGAGGAGGGGGGCTCGATTGGCCTCGAGCTTTTTGGAGGCTTCGAGGTCATCCCTTTTCAGGCTAGAAGCTCGACGGATGGAATCCCTCAAAGAGCCCTAAGGGGGTAATCCTAGCACCAAGGTAGGGCATCGGACATAGAAGTACCTCTCCTTCCAGTTGTGGATAGAAGAAGGGGTGCCTTTCAGCAACCCCTTTCTACCAAACTGAGGGGAGAAGTACCATCAGTCCTTTGTCGAGGGATGATGCTTGAAGGTGTAGAAATTCCTAAACAAAGAAAGCATCGGCCGAACTTCAGCTAAACTACAAAGAGAAAGAAATCCTATCAAAAACCTAAAGGAGTTCGGCACGATGGAAGCTAGAAAAATGTTCAGAAAATGGAAGAGAGCAACGATAAAGAACGACAGTGGAAGCCGAAGTCCGGCATGGAAGGCCTCTTGATACAGGCAGAAGCGGCCGGGAGGAGGGGCGCTAGCCCGATCAGTTGGCTTGGGAAGCTCCAGCTCGTACTCCGAAGGAATTCCATACTGAATCCTTATCAGTGAGAGTTCATCCGGAGTCAAGGAGTCGGGGATGGTGTCCGACGCAAAAGCCGGACAAGGCTCGGTCCTAGCTACAGGTTCGTCTATGGTACTAGGACTTTGGGGGACTGGGGCTGACGAACTCCTAGAACTGCTAGAAGAGGAGATATCATAAGACATTTCGGATCAAATGGAAGCCACAAAATCTCAAAAAAATCAGGAAAAATAGCAAACATGCCCTCAAGGAAGCTAAATGAACAGAATATGAAGAAGAAAGGACAGAAAAATGACAAGGAGTTCCGGAACTAACCTAGATCGGTCTTGGGAGTGCAGGAAGACGGTAAGGATGATGGAAGTCGACCCGGAGGATGCCTAAGGCCAAGAGGATGCTAGAGGAAGCTGGAGTTCTCGTTGAAGAGGAGGGGAACCGAGGGATTCTCTCAGGCAAAGTGAGACTTCTGAAGGAGGAGAACGTGTTTAAATAGACCCCGAGATCCGACGCAATAATGATTGCGGATCTCCTCAGGTCGGCCTGCACTCGCCACGTGTCCCACTCACCTTGATAGACTGTTGAAAATGGCTGGCAGCTGACAAAGTCATTATTGTGCTGTACCTAAAGCCACGCTCTGACGGGAATTCTAAAAAGAAAAAATCTTTTTTGAAAAGCCTCTAGTACCAGCGTGCTGAATGTCAAAATATCTGGCAACCACCGAGCACAAAAATCAATAGAAGCAACTTCGATCGTGAAAATTTCTCTGTACTTCCTTCATTCGAAATCTGAACTCAGAAGTAGGGGGACTGGTGTTAGGTATAAAATACCCCCCCTGGTCGAAGTTTGTAAAAGATCGATCCTTCCAGGGCTTCTCCAGCTTCCGACCTTGTGTGGCGTCTCTCTGAACCCCTCCGACCGTCCGTGCTTTCGGACTTCTCCGATAATGAGCTTCTCCATCCATCTACCGTGCCGCTCCAAAGGCTCTCTAGGCCTCACTGTTAGCCGACCTTCTACTGTGACCAACTATTCTCCGAACTCCTTTCGGACTCTGTCAATATCCGAGCTTCTTCGACAACGAGGTTTTTATAGAGATCGGACTCCATCCAAGTTTCTACGACGGTCGACCACCTTCAAGATTCTGATCGGGCTCCTGTGAGAGCCGAACTCCTATAGCGAGTGGTCTACTCCGAACTCCTACAGCGGGCGGTCTACTCCGAACTCTTACAGCGAGTGATCTACTCCGAACTCCTACAACGGGCGGTCTGCCCCGAACTCCTACAGCGAGCGGTCTACTCCAAACTCCTACAGCGAGCGGTCTACTCCGAACTCCTACAACGGACGGTCTGCCCCAAACTCCTACAGTGGGCAGTCTACTCCGAACTCCTACAGCGGGCGGTCCACTCCGAACTTCGATAGCGGGCGGTCTACTTTGGATCTCTATTGTAAGCAAATTCCATTCGAGCCCCTACTGTAAACACGCCTCTTCCGAACTTTCATTACAGGTAGACTTCAGCTGAGCTTCTTCATAGCCGGATCCCAGACGAGCTTCTACAGTGGGACAGGACCCACCAGCCAGATCGCTACTCCTAGCTCCCACGATAACTGACCTTCGATCGAGCTTCTACAACAAGCGGTCTCCTTTCAGCCCTCTACAAGAACCAGACCTCGACCAAACTTCCATAGTGAATGGATATCGGACGAGCTTCTGCGATGGACGAACTCTGACAGCTGGATTCTTACAACGACCGATCACCTCCGACGTTTGCCGAACCTCCCCAGTGCCATCCGGAGTCCATTGCCGGCCGACCTCCAGCTACATTCTTCATGAAACCGAACTTCTTCGGTGGATCATCTTCAAACGAGCTTCCACATCAAGCGAATCCCAGACAGACTCCTTTAGCAATCAGACTCCTGTCGGACTTCACCAATGGAAAGTCTCCATCCGAACTTCTACAGCAAATAACTCCCACCTGTGGTATCAGCGCCTAAGGTATCCGATAGCAGTAGACTCGTCAGCACCTTCGAGGCATCCGAGCTTCTCCCAGATCGATGGGATAGAGAGCCATTCCGTCCGTCAGATGTCCCAGCCAAGCTTCAGCCGACAGATCCGAACTATCTAGTAAGTCACGACAATGGCCACTACCCTGCTCCACTCTCTACAGCGGATCCACGTGGCTCCACTACTCTCTGGCAAGTCACGACAACAGACACCACTCTACTCTCCATAGCAAACTCCACGTGGCTCTGAACGACCCCTAACATCACTACTCTCCGTAACAAACTCCAAACGGCTCTGAATGGTCCACTACCAGGCAGTTACAGATGTCGCTGTCAAGCAGTTACGCTTTTTGTCTATAAAAAGGGATCCCCAGATACATTCTTCTCTAAGCTCAAAAACTCTATCTCAAAACTCTGCTAAAATTTTTACTCGAGCACTCCATTTCTGTTGAAGCAGAGTATTGACTTGAGCGTCGGAGGGTCTTGCCGGAGCACCTCCAACTCCAATTTAGACTTCCCTTGCAGGTCCTGACGGCGGCCGTGGTCATCTCGACTCCAGCAACTCCAGCTTCAGTGGAATTCTGCACCAACAAGAACTATTCTTAAGTATTTATGAAATACTAAGGATTAATGGCTCATTTATGAAGAATCTGACTTAAAATCTGTAGAATATTGATTATAGTTTCTAGTCTGATCGAAATGATAAAGTTGTGCCAGGCTATGTTTTTATCCTAAAAAGAGGAGCGACATGTTGGAAAAGTTTCATGCAGTATTCAGTAGCCAGTTTTATTTGCGATATAAAATTTTTTGTGGCATTTGATGCTGGTAAAGAAGTTGTTTGGTTATGGAAGTTCATTAGTGAGCTTAGAGAGGCATCCTCCATTGATGGTCCAGTCCTTCTGTATTGATAGCAATACTGAAGCCATAGCTCAAGCTGAAGAACTGATGTTCCATTTGAGAATTAAACACTTTCTGCATTGCAATCATCTTTTCAATAAAATTGAAAAAAAGTCAATCTTATGAAACTCGATCGAAAGGAAAACTTGGCCGACCCATTGACTAGAGTAATTGGATCTAAAGAGTTCGATGATATCAAGTGGAAGATGGGTATTTGATATCGATCTGATTGACTTTAGTCTAAGTGGGAGTTGCTAGAAAATATGTCCTAAAGTCAATCATCTCGGTTATGAATGATTATGCTCCATACATGTATATGAATTATAAAATGATAAATATTATCTGGCAAGATTCATTATAAGGAACACATCTTCTTAAATAGAACTCATATGTTATGGTAAATAAAAGAATTATGCCCTACAAGCCAATCGCATATGGGATGTGATAGGATATTTATTATAATTTATCTTTCAAACTCATGTAATTGACATTAATATTATTAATAAAATTAGTTTTTTTGATTCATTATATGCTGCATCTTATTAATTTTAAGATTATAATGAACCACATAGGTCTGGACAATGGTTTTAGGACCGGGATGAGATCATACCAATGAGACCTAAATTTTTGATGGCCCTGATCTAAAATATTCTTAGTCGTTGGTACATTAAGTCGGGGATTAATGATACCAGTAAGTTTAGCATATCCTATGTATGCTCAGAAATGAGGGTGGTTGATCTCACAACCACTTGTGTGGTGACAGTAATATAAGAATATGGGTGCTCATTAAAGAATGAGTTCACTGAATTGACTTGCGAAAGAATAATTAGATGGAGTCTTATTTATATATCAACTAATAATTTTCTAGTGGAAGTTGTGTAAGTGATCCTTTAACCTGAGGTCACCATGGTACCTTAAGTACATGGATCCATATTTTGGTTCACTACCTAACTTAGCTTTCTGATCCTTGTATGGGGTGTTTTGGATATGGTGAAGTATGCATGGAGGTTGTGAATGATCAATAAAGGATCAGTTACTCCTAATAAGAGAAGCGAACATCCTATGTGATCTCATAAGATAGTGATTCTGGAAGTCTTTGGCCAAAGCAGGGTGATAATTAGAAAAGAGTTTCTAATGTATCATCAACTGAAACATTACCTTCAGATCGAGATACATAAAGATAAGTGATTGGATTTGACATATTTTCATACTCACAGCTCATCTGGGATATTGTTTGACTGAAAGATTGAATTACATGGGAACTTACCACTGAAGGGTATTTTGGTAATTTTTTATCAAAATTTTAAATCTTTTGGGTAGTCATGAAATATTTCAAAATATCAATCTTGACTTGTGAGCTTAATAAAAATTGAAAAAATTTGATTCTGAAATCAATTTGGAAGAGTCCAAGTTGATTGGAACTCTTCGGGTGACCTAATCTCATCAGATTAGGGTTACGTCGAAAGTCCGAGTCTATTGCTGGCTAGATTTGGAACCCAATGGATTACACAATTTAAGATTTAGCTTTAGTCTAATTTAATTAGAGTTTAATATAAATTTTATAGGTTAATTTGATATGCTAGCACGTTGTATTAACCCAAGTTCCCAAATTGGTTTGGTTCAAAGTATTTGAGCTAACCCAGACCAGTTGGCTTTGACCTAATGCGATTGGATCAATTTGGATTGGATCCTTATCCAACTTGAATCAATTTTAAGTGGAGAAGGACTCCTCCACATTCACCAAAATCCATACAAAAATATAATTGCCGTCCACCTCAAATCAACGTGAGAAATAAAGAGTCCTTCTTAAAGAAGGCTCTTTATTAAACATATTGCCTTAGAAGATAAATCAGAAATCCTATGTTTTGATGCCAAAAATTAATGAAATTTTTATGGAACATAGATAAGGAAGAGTGCTTCTTCTCCAAGGATTTGAATCTCCAAAAATTCACTTGGTGAATTTATTTTGCATGTGGGAATTTGGAGTGCCAAAAGTTGGCACCCTTTCATCCCATGTAATACCCTAGTCCCCTATTTATAGGGGATTCCTTAGATTTCTTCTGGCTGATATTGTTGGGTGAGCAAGAGAGAAGGTATGTGGAAATTATAATAAAAAATTTGAAAAAATTATGAGGAAAAAAAGAGGGGAATTTGAGTGGAAAATATTGCTACAAGGGTGGTGAGATGTTCAACAAGTGTTGCTGGAGTGTCCTAGGATTTGGTTTTTCCATATATTAGAGTCAAAAATTAAATCTTAGATTATATGACATCTGAAGAGTGTCTTCTTGATATTATTTTGGTGGTAAGATCAAAAGCAACTGGGCTTTGGTGCAATCGTGACGTAAGTTTGAAGCCAGTAGTATTCTTGAGAAGATAAAGCTGCGGCTGCGCACCAGTTGGGAAGGACCTTGGCCAACTTTTGTATGGATCACCGTTGGAGGACTTCTACCTTGGGGCTTTGTGGAGAACACCAACATGCCACTTTTTTATTTTGATTAAAGTATAATATTCTCTCTTTGCATGCTTGAATTTACTTTGATCGTGTTCGGCAAGGTAATTCTAGGGTTTTGGGTTAGGCTCGATAGTTTTATTTGATAAAGCTATTGATTTGAGTATTTTAAAAAATTTTAAAAATCACTTTCCACTATGTGGCTAGAACCCAACAGTGGTATCAGAGTCACCCTTGTCTGATTCGATTAAACAAGTGCAGTATGGTAGCTTAGAATTATTCTTGTTCACATCCTACAAAAAATGTAGCATTATTTTTGCATCGATTCTTCAAATTTAAAAAAAATATTTTTGATATTTTGTGAATCATGATTCTAAATTTTAATTATTAATTTATAAATTTATGATAATTTGAAATTTTATTATCATGGTTGCATGATGATTAAATCGATGTACAGCTAATAAGGGTGTTATGCATGCCTAATAGATTGGAGTATGTTATATCATATGAATTTGTTAGTCATATGTTTTGACTTTGATTACACCCTTATATATTTTTTGGCATGATAATTTAGTTGCTATTTTGAATAGTAGAAGCACGCAAATTCGCATAATTTATAGTGTATATTTTATGCGCTTATATAGTTAGGATGTGTCGAGACCAGTTTAAAGTCTCTCAACAAATTATATTAAGTTGTAATGTCAGGATTCCCCTTTAAAATTAAAAGTCAAATTCTTAAGATCAATTAGTATCGAAAAAAGTATGAAAGATGATTTTCTAATTAGGTTCGTATGCTGGCTTGGCCAACTTTGTTGGTGTCTAGAAAAGCTACAGAGAGCCTTCCACCTACTCACCTGGCCAATTTGGTCTTCTTGAATTTCGAACTTAGATTGATTAGTAATGTAGACACTACAAGGGCCTTCCTTCAAACTTGATTGATAGAGTATGTCAAAATCTTAGTGAGCTTGTTATGCTATCCACAAGGCTTACTATAGAAATTGACATGATCTTGATCAAGTGCATATTGATACTTATGGCGTATTTGAATAGTGTTGCTTTGTTGTGCTATCCACAAGGGCAGCATTGTTTAAGTATGACTATATGGAATTGAAGGGTCAACTTAACTAGAACACTATAGTTTGTTATGCTATCCACAAGACTATATGTGATCTAGAGGCCAGAATGAAAGATATTGAGAATTATAAAGGTACAATTGATAAAAAGTTACTTACTCTTGAACTCATGAATACTTGTTGTGCTATCCTCAAGGTGTTTGTGAGGAATAGAGCTCTCAACCCCACTAAGAAACATTAGTATGTTTCTCGATTTTCATATTTGAGGGCTATGAAGTTCGATAAAATAATGGAAGACATAATTAGATAAAAGTCCTAGTCTAGTTGTGAATGTCTTCATGAGTTATCCGCTTATATTGTATTTTTGTCATTGTAGATTAACTACACTTATGGCATCCTCACTGTTCCTTAGAGGTATCCTAGATACTAACAAGTTGACCGGACCCAATTATGTCGACTAGTTAAGAAACTTATGAATTATTCTCACTCAGGAGAAAGTCTCCTACATTCTGGATACACTTGCTCCAGATTCTCTTGGAAAAGATGCTTCTAAGAAAGAAAGGGCCACATACAAGATATGAAAAGATGACAGTGTGACTGTCAAATTTATCATGCTTGCCTCCATGAGCAATGAGCTCTAGAGGCAGCATGAGGACATGGACGTTCCCTCTATTCTCCTTAATCTTAAGGAGTTATATGGGGAGCAAAATCGAACTGCTCGATATGAGATATCGAAGCAGTTGTTCCATGCCCGTATGACTGAAGGCTCTTCCATGCAAACGCATGTCCTAAAGATGATTGATTTGATCACTCATCTAGGACAGCTAGATTTTGCCATAGATGGTGAACTGAGCCAGGATTTGATCCTGTAGTCTCTTTCTAACTCTTTTTCTCAGTTTGTCATTAATTATCATATGAACAAACTGAACATCAGCTTATCTAAGTTGCTGAATATGTTAAAAAAAGAAAAAAACCATTTCAAGGTGAAAAGGCTCAGGTTCTTCATGTTGATAAGATCAGCAAGAAGAAGGTGAAGAAGGATTCTAAGAAAAAGCTAAACCCTAAGACTAGCATCTTCAAGAAGAAGGTGAAGAAGGTCTTCGCCAAAGGTATTTGTTATCACTATGGTAAGGAGGATTACTGGAACAAAACTTGCGCGGAGTACCTTGCAACCATAAAATCAGCAAACATTGCTAAAGATTTGTATATAATACAAACTAATTTATCATTAAGTACTTCAATGTCAGATTCTTGGGTGTTGGATATCGCCTGTGATTCACACATTTGCAAATCATTGCAGGGTCTATAGAAAATAAGAAATCTGAATAAAGGTGACTTTGAGCTGTTCAGCGTAAGTGGAGAGTCTATTCAAGCCGAAGCCGTGGGAACTAGGGTTTTGATGTTGCCTTCGAAAAAAATTTTGCAACTAAAGACCTGTTATTACATTCCAAATATTGTTAGAAATATTATTTCTATACCATTGTTATTGAAACAAGGTTTTAAAATAATTACAAAGAACAATGGTTGTTCTATATATTTTTCTAATGAATATTATGGAAGTGCTTTTATTGATAATGGTCTTATGTTTCTTTTACCTAATGATAATGTGCTTCATGTTGATAATATGAAAAAAAGAAAGAGAGAGGATGTGAATATCACATACCTCTGGCACTGCTGACTTAGCCATATAAATGAGTCAAGGATTAACAAGTCATACAAAGATAATTTCTTTGATCCTTATGATTATGAATCATATGGAACTTGTGAATCTTGTCTTATGGGAAAAATGTCCAAGACTCCATTTACTGGACATGAAAATCAGGCGAGTGACATTTTGGATCTTGTACATACTGATGTGTGTGGTCTAATATCGATTCAAGCTAGAGGTGGATACTCTTACTTCATCATATTTACTGATGATATGTCTAGATTTGGATATGTGTATTTAATGAAATACAAATCCGAAGCCTTTGACAAATTTAAAGACTATCAAAGAATGGTCAAGAAACAAACTGGTAAAAGTATTAAAGCTCTTCGATCAAATCAAGGAGGAGAATACTTGTCTAGTGAGTTCCTCGATTATTTGAAATAAAATGATATACTCTCTCAACGGACACCTCCTTATACTCCATAATTAAATGAAATTGCAGAAAGGAAGAATCGCATCTTATTAGATATGGTGCGGTCCATGATGTATTTCACGAATCTTCCATTATCCTTTTGGGGATATGCTCTCGAGGCTGCAGCATATATTTTAAATAAAGTACCTTCGAAATCTATTTCTAGCACTCCATATAAAATATGGAAAGAAAAAAAATCCAATCTTAAGCATCTTAAGATTTGGGGCTGCCCAGCTTATGTGAAAAATATTGATGGACATAAGCTAGATGCTAGATTAGAAAAATACAAGTTTGTAAGTTATCCCAAGGAGAATATAGGATACTATTTTTATAACCCTAGTTGATAAAGGATGTTTGTTGGTAAGCATGCCATTTTCTTGAAAAAAGAGTTTATCCAAGAAGGAGGCAGTGGAAGGTCTGTTGAACTTGAGGAAGTTCAAAACCTACAATCTATCCAAGATTCACTAGATAGTTCTCAACCAGATATATCTATTATTGAGGCACAGCCACTACACACACCTCCTCTCTGAAAGTTGAGTAGAGTACATAGTGTACCACTCAGATATGGGTTTGTCATTGAGAATGACAACAAAACCCACATCAGTGAGAATAATGAGCCTACGACCTATTCGAAAGCTGTCATGAGTAGTGACTCTGACAAGTGGCTCAATACCATGAAATTCGAAATAGACTCCATGTATGCCAATCAAGTTTGGACGTTGGTTGATGCACCTGAGGGTGTGACCCCAATAGGCTGCAAATGGGTCTTTAAAAAAAAGATTGGAGCAGATGGCCAGGTAGAGACCTATAAGGCCAGGCTTGTGGCAAAAGGTTTTAGACAAAAATAAGGTATTGATTATGAAGAAACCTTTTTACCAGTAGCCATGCTCAAGTCTATTCAGATAATGCTTGCTATTGCAGCATACCATGACTATGAGATCTGATAGATGGATGTCAAGACTGCTTTCCTCAATAGAAACCTTGAGGAAGAAGTTTATATGACTCAGCCAGAGAGATTTATCTCAAGTGGAAGAGAAAATTAGGTATGCAAACTAAATAGATCCATATATGGATTAAAGCAAGCATTGAGGAGCTAGAACATCCATTTTGATGAGACTGTCAAATCATTTGGCTTCATCAAAAATGTGGATGAACCTTGTGTGTACAAGAAGAGTAGTGGGAGTGCTATTATCTTCTTGGTCTTATATGTGGATGACATACTGCTCAATGGGAATGATATCCCGATGTTGCAATCAGTTAAGACTTGGCTATCACAAAAATTTTTCATGAAAGATTTGGGTGAAGCATCCTATATACTTGGTATAAAGATCTATAGGGATAGATCGAAAAAGATGCTAGGCTTGTCGCAGTCTAGGTATATTGATCTTGTGTTGAAGAGGTTCAACATAGAGAGAAGTAAAAGAGGTTACTTGCCCATAGGTCATGGCATACAACTCTCTAAGAAGATGTCTCCTAAGACACCTGAAAAGAGAAATAGAATGAGTTCTATTCCTTATGCTTCGGTAGTAGGATCAATAATGTATGCTATATATACCAGGCCTGATGTGGCTTATGCCTTGGGCATTGTAAGCAGATTTCAAGCTAATCCCAGGGAGGATCATTGAAAAGCTGTGAAAAACATACTCAAGTACTTGAGAAGAACTAGAGATATTTTTTTAATATATGGTGGATCTGATTTAAACTGAAAGGCTATACCGATTCTAGTTTTCAATCTGATTCGGATGATAGCAAATCAATATCTAGATATGTGTTCACCTTGTATGATGGTGCAGTAAGTTGAAAAAGTTTCAAACAATAAACTGTTGCTGACTCGATCATTGAGGCTGAGTATATTGCTACAAGTGAAGCTGCTAAGGAGGCTGTCTGGATGAAAAAATTCATCACAGAGTTGGGTGTGGTTCCAGAGATTGAACAACCAGTGCCTCTTTATTGTGATAATACTAGGTCTCATCATAAATCCAAGGTCTCATCATAAATCGAAGAACATCCTAAGATGGTTCCACCTCGTTTGGGAGATAGTCGAAAGATGCGATGTGATCGTAGAGCGAGTTGACACCAAGAACAATATAATGGATCCGTTCTGATGTGCCCAGGCCTGAATAACTATTTTGTGTAGGTAAGAACAAAGGTTGGAGCAGAAGAAAAGAAAGAAACCTTTGAAATCTGATTGATAAGAAAATCGCCACAATCAGATCACAAAAGGGGTAGAACGCCATACTCAAAAAAAGAAGAATGTAAGTGATAAGTTCTCGGATTTATAACTCGTCACTAACACACAGAGGTTAGATAAGAGAATTCAACAATACTCATTTTCATTCATTGAAATCTGAATTGAATATATAGGTCGCCTCCCTTTATATAGATAAGAGAGGGAACATAAGAAAAATTCAATAAATGAAAGGAAATAACAGAATTTGACTATCATGGAAATGATGGTGGCTGTATCTTACTACGAAGGAAATGATAGTGGCCGTATCTTGCTACTATAAAAATGATGATGGCTGGAGATCATGATGAATTAGGAAGAACAAAATAACTTTGGCTGCATCTTGCTACTATGGAAATGATGGTGGCTAGAGATCATGGTGAATTAGAAAGAACAAAATAACTTTGGCTGCATCTTGCTACTATGAAAATAATGGTGGCTAGAGATTATGGTGAATTAGGAAGAATAAAACAACCTTCTAAACTCGGCTCTTTCTCAAACAATAATTTCTTTCGAATTTCTGCCAAATTTGATTCGCACCACACATGCTTCTATGCACGTGAGCAAAGTCATCAATTTAGCTCTTGGATCCATATATGGCATGTGATCATCTCTTTCTTCATGATGGTGCACATTATTTCCCCCTTGTTGAGTAGGATTTGCCCTCAAATTCAAATCCTCCCCATCATCCAAACTATCCTCCAAGTAAGGAGAAAGATCTCGAACATTGAATGTAATAGACACATTATAGTCACTAGGCAATTCAATCTTGTAAGCATTGTCATTCACTTTTTCAACAACTCGGAATAGACCATCAGCACGCGGCATGAGCTTAGATTTTCTTTGGCTTGAAAATCATTCCTTGCGAAGATGTATCCAAACAAGATCACCTAGAGTAAAGTGAACTTATTTTCTTCCTCTGTTGGCTGCCTTCTCATAAGCCACATTCTTCCTCTTAATCTGCTTCTTGATGCTCTTATGCATGGACTTAACCAACTCAGCTTTCTTGTTCCCATCTATATAAACCCTTTCGCTGATTGGAAGTGGTGCCAAATCAAGTGGGGTGATAGGATTGAACCCATAAACCACCTCAAAAGGAGAATGCTTAGTAGTGCTATGAATACTACGATTGTAAGCAAACTCAACATAAGCAAAACACTCATCCCAATTTTTCATATTCTTGTTAACAACAGTGCGAAGTAAAGAAGAGAGGGTATGATTTACCACTTCAGTTTGACCATTGGTTTGCAGGTAGCAAGTCGTGCTGAAGAGCAATCTAGTACCAAGCTTCTTCCACAAGGTCTTCCAAAAGTAACTCAAGAACTTGACATCTCGATCAGACACAATGCTCTTTTTGATACACCATACCGATGTACTATCTCCTTGAAAAATAATTATGTAACATATGAAGCATCATCGGTTTTGTGGTATGGCATAAAATGAGATATTTTTTAGAATCCTTCCCCCTTTGTGTTCTTGGCAGCCCAAGCATAAAATCCATACTCAAATCTACCAATGGTTGATCTGGTAAAGGTAGTGGTATATACAACCCTTGTGAAGTCTCTTTGCTCTTCGCCTTCTTACAGGTGACGCACCTCTCAATGACGTGATGCACATCATGAATCATAGCTGGCCAATAAAAGTGCTCTTTCACCATCTCCAATATTTTTTTCTCTCCAAAATGACCCGTCAATCCGCCACCATGAGCTTCTCTCACCAAAAGCTCTCGAATGGAACTGTTAGGAATGCACAGCCAACCTGACTTAAACAAGTATCCGTCATGCCGTAATAGCCATTTACGGCTCCTTTCTCGCATTCTTTATAAATATTTGCAAAATTTGGGTCATCCTTGTATTGCTCTATAATCAACTCAAATCTTATTAGTTTAGCATTAAGCAATGAAATCAAAACATACCTCCTGGAAAGTGCATCAGCCATGATATTGACATTCCCTTTTTTGTATTTGATCACATAAGGAAAGGTTTTCAAAAATTCTATTCACTTGGCATGTCTACGATTCAGCTTGCTTTGTCCTTTCAAGTGCTTCAAAGACTCATGATCAGTATGGATGACGAACTCCTTTGGCAATAAATAATGTTGTCAAGTCTCCAAAGCCCGAATCAGAGCGTAAAACTCTTTATCATAGACAGAGTAGCTCAAGTTTGCACTATTCAGCTTTTCATTGAAATATGCTATGGAATGCCCTTCTTGCATCAGAATAGCTCTAATGCCCACATCAGAGGCATCACATGCTACCTCAAAAGTCTTGGAAAAGTCGAGTAGAGCTAGAATGGGTGCTGAACTCAACTTCCCCTTGATCAACTCAAAGCTTCTTTGGGCTGCTTCAGTCTATTTGAATTCTCTTCCTTTCTTGATGTATTCAGTGATAGGAGTAGGAATAGTGTTGAAGTTCCTCACAAACCTCCGATAAAAGGATGCTAGGCCATGAAAACTCCTTACTTCAGATATATTGGTAGGAACAGGCCACTCCTTGATCGCTTTCACCTTTTCCTCATCAACTTCCACTCCATGTTGTGACACAACATAGCCAAGAAAGACTATGCGATCCTGACAAAAATAACACTTTTTGAGGTTACCATATAGCTTCTCTTATCGTAGAACCTCAAAAACACCCCTGAGGTGCTCCATATGCTCTTCCTGATTCCTGCTAAAAACCAGAATATCATCAAAATATACAACCACAAAATCACCAATAAACTTATGCAGCACATGATTCATCAATCTCATGAATGTGCTAGGCACGTTGGACAAGCCAAATGGCATGACCGTCCACTCGAACAACCCAAACTTGGTCTTGAATGTGGTCTTCCATTCATCACCTTCCTTCATACGAATCTGATGGTATCCGCTCCTAAGGTCTATTTTTGAGAAGACCTTAGCTCCATGCAACTCATCAAGCATGTCGTCCAGTCGCGGGATTGGATAGCGATAATTTATTATGATCTTGTTTATCGCCCTACTATCTATGCACATCCGCATAGATCCATCTTTCTTCGGTACCAACAGAGTTGGTACTGAACATGGGCTCATAGACTCTCTCACATAACCCTTCTCCAAAAGATCCGCAACTTGCCGCTGCAACTCCTTGGCCTCCTCGGGATTGCATCTATAGGCTGGTCTATTTGGTAGGGCAAACCTTGGAATGAGATCAATCAGATGCTCGATCCCTCTGATTGGTGGTAATCCTTTTGGTAACTCTTTCGGGAACACATCTATAAATTCCTCCAAGATCTCCTTCATTTGCGGTGGAAGGGAGACTTCTTCACCTGGAACCTGCTTGGCTATAAGAACAAAAATAATTTCATGGTTAGTCAAAACTCACTTCACTTCCCTCTTGTTGGCAAATAGGTTCTCTTTCTTGCCCTTTTCGATCACAAGCTGATCCTTCTGGACCTGTTGTGGGGCTAAGTGGTGCCAACACTATATTCTTTTCGTTCTTGACAAATGAATAGGTATTTTTGAAGCCGTCATGAATAGCTCTCTGATCGTACTGCCAAGGCCTTCTCAAAAAAAAATGGCTGGCTTTCATAGGAACCACATCACAAACAACCTCATTTTTGTAGGATTTGCCAATAGATAAAGGTACTACAACCTACTTTGTAACCTTCACATCACCATCGTCAGTAAGCCATTACAATCTATAGGGACGGGGATGCTTAAGAGTCACCAGATTAAGTTTTTTCATCAAAATAGTGGAAGCCACATTGGTACAGCTACCCCCATCAATGATAACACCACATACCTTATCATGGATGGTGCACTTGGTATGGAAGATGTTTTTGCACAGCTCATCATCCACTCTAGCTTGTAGGTTCAGGTTGCGGTGAATAACCAACAGCTCTCCCTCATCTACAAACTCCACATAATCTTCTTCTACCTCTTCCAAAATAGCCTCATCTTCACTTTCAATTTTCTCTTGTGACTCTCGAATGAACATCACCATCTTGTTTGGATATTCAGAGGCTATATGACCGTAATCAAGACACTTGAAACACTTGATATCTTGACTTCACTTGGAAGGTTGTGAATTTCCCACCTTCTCTTTTTTTTAGCCGCATCTATGACTTGCTTGCTAGAATCACCTTTTTCTATTTATTTTGGAACAGCCTTAGGGATAGACCATGATGATAAGGAAGACGAGTTGGTAGTCTTACTCGGCTTACTTGTACCATGCTTGCACTGTCTCTCCATTTTAACAGCAAGTTTGATCACATCATCAAGGAACACATAAGATTGCAACCCACCATATCAGCAATCTCCTTATTCAAGCCTCCTAAGAACCTTGCAATGGTCTGTTCTTGAGGTTCTCACAAATCGCATCTCATCATCAGCATCTCAAATTCTTTGACATAACCTTCAACACACATCCCCCTTGTCTCAAGCTTTGTAACTTGATGTACAGCTCCTGTTTATAATATTGAGGGACAAATCGCTTCTCCATGATTTGCTTCATAAGCCTCCAGCTCCGAATCTCCTCTTCTTTATCCCTCCTACACTGAGCTTTCACATTCTCCCACCAAAGATTAGTGTAATCAGTGAATTCAAGAGCAACAAGTTTATATTTTTTTACCTCAGAATAGTCTTGACATTCAAAGACCTTCTCCACACGTTGCACCCATTCCAGATATTCTTTAGGTGAGCTGGTTCCTTTAAAGGATGGGATCCTCATCTTAATATTGTCTCCCAAACTCCTTTGCTGCCATCTTTGCCATGGGTGTTCCTCCACACCATCATCATCTTCGGGTTCATCATACTCCTCTTCATCATCTCGATCAACACGTCGTGGTGCTGGATGGCCATGCCACTGTGGTGGTGGGGGAAGTGTTGCCAACCGCTCAAACGCTTGTGTTAGGCGATTGAGTTGCTCCATCATTTCTTCTTAATGCCACTGGAGCCCAATAATCTGAGCTTGTTCCACTCTTATGCCTCTAAGAATAACAGGGGCCTCATCTCCTCTAGACATGATTTAGATGTCAAACACTCCCTCAGGCTTTGATACCAAACTGATGTGCCCAGGCCTGAATAACTATCTTGTGTAGGTAAGAACAAAGGTTGGAGCACAAGAAAAGAAAAAAAAAAGAAACCTTTGAAATCTGATTGATAAGAAAATTACTATAATTAGATCACAAAGGGGTAGAATGCCACACTCAAGAAAAGAAGAATAAGAATGATAAGTTCTAGGGTTTATAACTCGTCACTAATACATAGAGGTTAGATAAGAGAATTCAACAACACTCATTTTCATTCATTGAAATCTGAATTGAATACATAGGTCGCCTCCCTTTATATAGATAAGAGAGGGAACATAAGACAAATTCAGTAAATGGAAGAAAATAATAGAATTTGACTATTATGGAAATGATGGTGGCTGTATTTTGCTACAAAAGAAATGATAGTGACCGTATCTGGCTACTATGGAAATGATGGTGGCTGAAAATCATGGTGAATTAAGAAGAACAAAATAACTTTGGCTGCATCTTGCTATTATGGAAATGATAGTGGCTGGAGATCATGGTGAATTAGGAAGAACTAAATAACTTTGGCTACATCTTGCTACTATGAAATAATGGTGGCCGGAGATCATGGTGAATTAAGAAGAATAAAATAACCTTCTAAACTCAGTCTTTTCCCAAGCAATAATTTCTTTCAAATTTCTGCTAAATCTGATTTACACCACATCATGCTTCTACGCACGTGAGCAAAGTCATCAATTTGGCTCTTGGATCCGTAAATGGCATGTGATTATCTCTTTCTTCATGATGGTGCACATCACGTTCACTAAGCCTTGTCAATGCAATAGTTTGACCGCCATCTTGATAGCATGGGTATCAAGTATGGGGCGATTGGCTTTAGTGCAAGTGGAAAATTAAAAAAATTATGTCCTACAAGTCAATCGCATATGGGATGTGATAGGGTATTTATTATAATTTATCTTTCAAACTCATTAATTGATATTAATATTATTAATAAAATTGATATTTTTGATTCATTATATGCTGTATCTTATTAATTTTAAGATTATAATGAACCCTATAGGTCTGGGCAATGGTTTTAAGGCCGTGATGAGATCACGCCAATGAGACCTAAATTCTTAATAGCCTTGATCTAAAATATTCTTAGTTGTTAGTATATTAAGTCGGGGATCAATGATACCAGTAAGACTAGCATTTCCTATGTATGCTAAAAAATGAAGATGGTTGATCTCACGACCACTTATGTGGTGACACTAATACAAGGATATGGACGCTCATTAGAGAATGAGTTTACTGAATTGACCTACGAGAGAATAATTAGATGGAGTCTTGTTTACAAGTCAACTGATAATTCTCTAGTGGGAGTTATGTAAGTAATCTTTTGACTTGAGGTCACCATGGTACCTTATATACATTGATCCATGTTTTGGTTCAATATCTAACTTGGTTCTCTGATTTTTGTATGGGATGTTTTGGATACAGTGAAGTGTGCATGGAGCTTGTGAGTGATCAATAAGGGATCAATCACTCCTAATAAGGAGAGCGAACATCCTATGTGATCTCATAGGACGGTGATTCTGAAAGTCTTTGGCCAAAGTAGGGTAATAATTAGAAAAAAATTTCTAATGTATCATCAACTGAATCATCACTTATGGGCTTGATAAAAATTGAAAGAATTTGATTCTGAAATCAATTTGAAAGAGTCCAAGTTGATTGGGACTCTTTGGGTGACCTAATCTCATCAGATTAGGATTACGTCGAAAGTCCGAGTCCACTGCTGGCTAGATTTGGATCCCAACGGGTCACACACTTTGAGATTTAGTCTTGGTCTGATTTAATTAGAGTTT
Organism: Elaeis guineensis; assembly: GCF_000442705.2. NCBI lineage: Eukaryota > Viridiplantae > Streptophyta > Magnoliopsida > Arecales > Arecaceae > Elaeis > Elaeis guineensis. Next base: position 11,677,510 of record NC_026008.2, on the reverse strand, counting down.
AATATAAATTTTATAGGTTAATTTGATATGCTGGCTAGATTTGGATCCCACTGGAGCCCCTGATCTCTCTCCTCAAAAAATCAAATCCACCCTCCAAAACTCCTCGAAGTCTAGCCGCCTCTGCAGATAGGTTGGAGACCTCTGTGATGTTCTCATATGGCTGGAGATGGGCTAAGGCTAATACTTGCCTCTGCAAATCTAAAACTCTGCCCGTCAGTCTCAGAACATATCCCTCAAGCTCCTCAAGTCGTACAGACTGAGCTGTGAGCATCTAAAAAATAGTAGAGATATGAGGGATCAAAGTCTGATCTGAGTCATCTCGAGATGTCGACCTCTGAGTAAAGACTGAGATGACAAACTGCTGAGATAAAATGGAGGCAACACATTGGGACATTAGCTCAATCTGATCATCTGTAAGTCTGAACTCTGAAGAATGTACCCTACTCTCTGGCTATAGAGCGAAGCATGACTCCTCACTGACTCTAAGGGACCAGCCTCGTGATCAGACACGAACTGAATATCAGAAGATGCTCTGTGATCATGAGGAGATAAAGACAGTCTCTTCTCCTCTGCTCTCTCCTCAACACCCTTTGACCAACCGCCATCAGTCTTTGAAAAATCCATGCGGTGCAGTGTGTGGCAGTTGATGGTGTCAGAATGAGATAATCTAGCAACTGCCTCTCCCTCAAAACTAGCTCCGAACCTCTTAAAGATCAGGGTGAGTGCCTTACCATAAGGCAAGTAAACCTTAGACCTGTTCAGGATCTCCCTTATGGCTTCAAACATCAAAGCAGGAAGGTTCAAGGGGGTCTGGGTGATCACATGGTATATGATGCAAATATCCCTATCAGATAAGAGGTCATACCTACCACTCCTAGGGACAAAGAGCTTGATCACCATGTGATGTAAAAGCCTCATTTTCACTGAAAGTATCTTGGCTTCTAATCTATTTAAACTTTCAGTAAAAGTTCTTCCTAGGATAACATTAATTCCTTCTTCTTTGATTGGGAGCTCCATTAGTATAGCCTTCACAAGGCAAGTGCAGGATTTGTCCCAAATACAATGGATCAAGAATAATATCAATACCTTTCACTGAGACTTTACTGTTTCACTGCAATAACTCAAATTTAAGTAAAATTTTCTAACCAAATCAACATAAGTATTTTCTTTTAATAAACAGTAAAACTCCCATCCTTGATTTTTAATCTTTGATCCAATAGAGAACCCTTCTTTTTCAAAAAACTTAAAATCTATATTCTTTTCGGGTTTCACTTTTCGATCAGAGAGAGGTACCGTGCTTGGACTGATTGGGGATCGTGTAGAAGTTGAAGCAGGACCTGGAGCTGGGATTGGAGCAGAAGAGGGCTCGGCTGCCATTCCTTTTCTGTGCACACTCTCTTCCAACCTGTGAACATATTTTTTTCTTTGCGGTAGCTTCATTTTGGGAGCCATTTGGACAAAAGAGACTTGCAAAGAGCTTGGGAGACTAAATAAGAGGTAAAGAAGAAAGGATTTTAGAAGAAAAAATAAGGATTTTTGGAAGGTAAATCATCGATTTGAAGAAGAGGGGTTGAATCTAGGGCAAGCTCGAACCGCCCAAACGAGGAAGAAAGAGGAGAAGAAGTTGGTTCCTTAATGGGTGATTTGAAGAGTGAAGATTGGTGGAAAGAGAGATTTTGAGAGAAACCTACGGTTTGAGAGAGAAGAGAGGGAGAGCTTTCATTTGGTGAGAGAAAGAAGAAGAAGGGTAAGAGTCGGCTCAACGAAAAATTTTCCAATAAAAAGAGAGTGCCCGAAGGATTTTATCAAAAATTACAAGTTTATCCTGGGGGTCGACTCATGGCACAAAAAAATTCAAAAGAATGATGGAAAAATTTGAAACTTTGAGAGAAAGGTGTTTACCTAGAGATTGATCATGTGAAGGATAGTTTTGAGCTTTTGAGCTCTTAAGGAAAAAGAGAGATGAGAATTGAGCTCAACAAATTTGGTTCAATGAATTTTTGGCATTAAGAATTTAGAATCAGAGAGATACTTAAGCTGATGGATCAAAGATTTCGAGTTCTCTCCTAATTTCACAAAAACTATCTTCACTTAAGGCCTTGATAAAGATGTCAGCCAATTATTTTTTCATACAAGCATAATCAAGAATTATATCTTTATTTTGGGCATGTTCTCTTATTAAATGATGTCTAATTTCAATATGTTTTGATCTAGAATACTGAATTAGATTTTTAGTTAAATTAATAGCACTAGTGTTATCACATCTTATGAGAGTTTCATTGAGTTTGATGCCAAAATCCTCAAGTTGTTGCTTAATCCACAAGATCTGAGCACAACAACTTCCAGCTGCAATGTATTCGACCTCGACCGTAGACAGTGCTACCAAGTTTTGCTTCTTGCTAAACCAAGAGATTAAGTTAACTCCAAGAAATTGGCAAGTTCCACTAGTACTTTTTCTATCTAATTTACATCCAGCAAAATCAACATCTGAATATCCCATTAAGTCAATTAATGAGTCCTTAGAATACCATAATCTTAGAGTTTGTATACCTTTTAAATATTTAAGAATTCTTTTAACTGCATTTAAGTGTAATTCTTTTAGATTTGATTGAAAACGTGCACATAAACAAACACTAAACATAATATCTGGTCTACTAGCAGTAAATACAATAAAGAACCAATCATCCCTCTATAAAATTTTGAGTCTACACTTTTACCTCCTTCATTCTTGTCAAGCTTACATGATGGGCTCATGGGTGTACCAATTGCTTTGGAGCTCTCCATTGCAAATCTTTTGAGTAGTTCTCTTGTGTACTTACTTTGGGTGATGGAGATCCCTTCATTTGTTTATTTGATTTAGAGTCCGAGGAAGAATGTAAGTTCTCCCATCATGCTCATCTCAAACTCACCCTGTATGAGCTTAGCAAAATCTTGACAAAGAATTTCATTAGTAGATCCAAAAATAATGTCATCAATGTATATTTGTATAACTAAGATATCATCATGATTTTTTTTAATGAAAAGGGTTGTATCTATATTTTCTCTTGAAAAATCATTCTTAAGCAAGAATTTACTTAACCTTTCATACCAAGCCCCAAGTGCTTGCTTTAGACCATATAGAATTTTATTTAATTTAAAAATATGATTAGGAAAAGCATGATTTTCAAAATCGGGGGGTTGTTCTACAAAAACCTTTTGAGCAATATAACCATTTAGAAAAGTACTTTTGACATCCATTTAGAATAATTTAAAATTCATAAAATTTGCATATGAAAGTAAAAGCCTAATTGCTTCTAATCTAGCAATAGGTGCAAAGATCTCATCAAAATCAATTTCTTCTTCTCGATTATAACCTTTTGCAATCAATCTTACTTTATTCCTAATTACATTTCCATGTTCATCCAGTTTATTTGTATATACCCATTTTGTGTCAATTACTGGATAATTTTTAGATCTTGATACTAAAGTCCATACATTATTTCTTTCAAATTGATTAAGTTCTTCTTGCATTGTGTTGGTGCAAAAATCCGCTTGCGCCGGAGAAGCTGAAGTTGAGGGAGTCACGGTCGCCGCCGGGACCTGCAAAAGAAGTCTAAACCGGAGGTGGGGTTGCTCCGGCAAGACCCTCCGACGCTCAAGTCAGTTCTCTGCCTCAACAAGAATGGAGTGCTCAAACGAAAATTTTAGCAGAGTTTTGAGATGGAAAATGGGGCTTATCGAATAACGTATCTGGGGTTTCCCTTTTATAGGCAGAGGGGGCAACAAATTGATAGCGACGCCTGTAACCGTCTGGCAGTGGGCCACCCAGAGTCAGGAAAAGTTTGTTGCGGAGAGTAGTGGGGTGGACCCGTGGCTGTTACCGGGGCGTGCCACATGGAGTCTGCCACGAGAAGCGGAGTGGCGTCCGTTGTCGTGACGTGCCAGAGGATAGAAGAATCGCGCGGTATCCGTCACAAGGAGTGGAGCAGGGCCGTGGCCATTATTACGGCCTGCCAGGGAGTAATGGAGCCGCGTGGAATCTGTCGCAGGAGGTGGAGTAGGGTCGTGGGATGATGGGGCCGCGTGGAATCTGCCGCAGGGAATGGAACAGAATCGCGGCCGTTACTGCAACGTGTCAGGGGTTGGAGGTCCGTCGGCTGAAGTCCGACTGGAGTGTCTGGCGGAGAGAGGTAGTTAGCCATCTGTCTAAGAGAAGCTCGGAATCTAGCTTTCGCAGGAGTTCGGATGGAGTCTTCCTTCAGTCACGGCCGGGGGCGGAGCCCGGCTCCCGTAGGAGTCTGGGCGGAGCTTATCAGCAGTTGAAGTTGGCGACGGAGCCCGGCTCCCGTAGGAGTCCGGGCGGAGCTTGCCAGTGGTTGAAGTTGGCGACGGAGCCCGGCTCCCGTAGGAGTCCGGGCGGAGCTTGCCAGCGGTTGAAGTTGGCGATGGAGCCCGGCTCCCATAGGAGTCCGGACAGAGCTTACCAGCAGTTGAAGTTGGCGATGGAGTCCGGCTCCCATAGGAGTCCGGGCGGAGCTTACCAGCAGTCGAAGTTGGCGACGGGGCCCGGCTCCCGTAGGAGTCCGAGCGGAGCCTGCCAGCAATTGAAGTTGGTGACGGAGCCCGACACCCATAGGAGTCCGGGCAGAGTCCTCCTACAATTAAAGTCAGGTGCGAAGTCCGGCTCCCGTAGGAGTCCGGACGGAGCTTACCAGTGGTTGGAGTTGGCGACGGAGCCCGGCTCCCGTAGGAGTCCGGGCGGAGCCTACCAGTGGTTGAAGTCAGTGACGGAGTCCGGACGGAGCTTACCAGCGGTTGAAGTCGGTGACGGAGCCTGGCTCCCGTAGGAGTCCGGGCGGAGATAGCCAGCGGTTGAAGTTGGTGACGGGGCCCGGCTCCCGTAGGAGTTCGGGCGGAGCTTGCCAGTGGTTGAAGTTGGCGACGGAGCCCGGCTCCCGTAGAAGTCCGGGCGGAGCTTACCAGCGGTCGAAGTCGACGACGGAGCTTGGCTCCCGTAGGAGTCTGGGCGGAGCTCACCAGCGGTCGAAGTCGGCGACGGAGCCCGGCTCCCGTAGGAGTCCGGGCAGAGTCCTCCTGCAATTAAAGTCAGGTGCGAAGTCCGGCTCCCGTAGGAGTCTGGACGGAGCTTACCAGTAGTTGAAGTTGGCAACGGAGCCTGGCTCCCGTAGGAGTCCGGGCGGAGCTTACCAGCAGTCGAAGTCGGTGACGGAACCCGACCCCGTAGGAGTCCGGGCGGAGCTTGCCAGCGGTTGAAGTTGGTGACGGGGCCCGGCTCCCGTAGGAGTCCGGGTGGAGCTTGCCAGCGGTTGAAGTTGGCGATGGAGCCCGGCTCCCGTACGAGTCCGGGCGGAGCTTGCCAGCAGTTGAAGTTGGCCATGGAGTCCGACTCCGGTAGGAGTCCGAGCGGAGTCTTCCTTGCGGTTGAAGTCGTGGACGGAGCCCGGCTCCCGTGGGAGTCCGGGCAGAGTTCTCCTGCAATTAAAGTCAGGTGCGAATTTCGGCTCCCGTAGGAGTCCGGACGGAGCTTACCAGCAGTTGAAGTTGGCAACGGAGCCCGGCTCCCGTAGGAGTCCGGGCGGAGCTTACCAGCAGTCGAAGTTGGCGACGGGGCCCGGCTCCCGTAGGAGTCCGGGCGGAGCCTGCCAGCAATTGAAGTTGGTGACGGAGCCCGGCTCCCGTAGGAGTCCGGGCAGAGTCCTCCTGCAATTAAAGTCAGGTGCGAAATCTGGCTCCCGTAGGAGTCCGGACGGAGCTTACCAACGGTTGGAGTTGGCGACGGGGAGTCCGGGCGGTGCTTACCAGCGGTTGAAGTCGGTGACGGAGCCCAGCTCCCGTAGGAGTCCGGGCGGAGCTTGCCAGCGGTTGAAGTTGGTGATGGGGCCCGGCTCCCGTAGGAGTCCGGGCGGAGCTTTCCAGCGGTTGAAGTTGGCGACGGAGCCCGGATCCCGTAGGAGTCTGGGCGGAGCTTACCAGCGGTCGAAGTTGGCGATGGAGCCCGGCTCCCGTAGGAGTCTGGGCGGAGCTTACCAGCGGTCGAAGTCTGCGACGGGGCCCGGCTCCCGTAGGAGTCCGAGCAGAGTCCTCCTGCAATTAAAGTCAGGTGCGAAGTCCGGCTCTCGTAGGAGTCCGGATGGAGCTTACCAGCAGTTGAAGTTGGCGACGGAGCCCGGCTCCCGTAGGAGTCCGGGAAGAGCTTACCAGCAGTCGAAGTCGGTGACGGAGCCCGGCTCCCGTAGGAGTCCGGGCAGAGCTTGCCAGTGGTTGAAGTTGGTGACGGGGCCCGGCTCCCGTAGGACTCCGGGCGGAGCTTGCCAGCGGTTGAAGTTGGCGACGGAGCCCGACTCCCGTAGGAGTCCGGGCGGAGCTTGCCAGCGGTTGAAGTTGGCCACGGAGCCCGGCTCCCATAAGAGTCCGGGCGGAGCTTACCAGCGGTCGAAGTCGGCGACAGGGCCCGGCTCCTGTAGGAGTCCGGGCAGGGTCCTCCTGCAATTAAAGTCAAGTGCGAAGTCCGACTCCCGTAGGAGTCCGGACGGAGCTTACCAGCAGTTGAAGTTGGCGACGGAGCCCGGCTCCCGTAGGAGTCCGGGCGGAGCTTACCAGCAGTCGAAGTTGGCGACGGGGCCCGGCTCCCGTAGGAGTCTGGGCGGAGCCTGCTAGTAATTAAAGTTGGTGACGGAGCCCGGCTCCCGTAGGAGTCCGGGCAGAGCTTGCCAGCGGTTGAAGTTGGTGACGGAGTCTTCCTGTGGTTGAAGTCGGGGACGGAGCCTGCAAGGGTCAATCCCACTGAGAACTTCGGCTGTGGGTATTTTATACCCAACACCAGTCCCCCTATTTCCGAGTTGGAATTTCGAATGAAGGAAGTACAGAGAGATTGGCATAGCCGAAGTTGTCCCCTCGAATCCTCCGCACGACCGCCCCCAGATATTTTGGCATTAAATGTGCGCGTGCTGGAGTCTTTTCGAATCGGAGCGATACGAAGGGACCCTTCGAAATTTCCACTGGTACACTGGCCCAGGTACGGCGCAATAATGGCCCTGCCAACCGTCAGCCGCTTTTAGCCGCCTGCCGTGGTGAGTGGGACACGTGTCGAGCGCAGGCCGGCCTGGGGGGATTCGCGATCATTATGGCGCCGGATCCTAGGGTCTATTTAAACCCATCCTTCCACCTTTAGGGGCCCTATTCCGCCCCAGAGTTCTACCAGTGTCTGCCCTTCCTTCGAGAGCCCTGATTCTGTTGGCACCTTCTCAGGCCATAGGCGCCCTTCGAGTCGTCCCTGTCCTCGCCCCTCTGCATCCCTCTGAGCGATCTAGGTTAGTCCCAGGACCCTCATCTTTCTTCCCGCCACTTAGGGGCCTTATCTTTGCCATTTTTTTTTCTTTTTTTTATTGTATTCCTTTGAGTTAGTCTCCTCTGGCCTTCCATCCCCTGTCCTGTCCATCTTCTTCGAGATTTTTAGAGTCTTCATTCAAAGTTATTCGAAATGTCTTCCGGCTCTTTCGCTCCCAGCGGTTCCAGAAGTTCTTCCGCCTCAACCCCCCAGGTCCCTCGCTCTGAGATGCACCCGCATCTGGGGTTGGGCTTCGCCTGATTTTTACGCCGGGTGCCATTCCATGCTCTCTGACTCCGGATGAACTCCTTCTGATAAGGGTTCAGTATGGAGTTCCTCCGGAGTACGACCTGGAGCTGCCTAGCCCCTCCGACCTGGCTAGCACTCCCCCACCTGGTCGTTTTTGCCTGTATTAGGAGGCATTCCGTGCCAGACTCCGGCTTCCACTTCCGTCCTTTGTTGTCACCCTCTTCCACTTCTTAGACATCTCTTTGGCTTCTGTTGCTCCGAATTCTTTTAGGTTTTTGATAAGGTTTCTCTCCCTTTGCCATGTAGTCGAGGTCCAACCGTCCCTCTCTCTGTTTAGGCACTTCTATACCTTCAAGCATCATCCTTCGGCGAAGGACTGGTGGTATTTCTCTCCTCAGTTCGGCAAGAAGGGGTTGCTGAAAGGTGCCCCCTCTTCAATCCACAACTGGAAGGGAAAATACCTCTTCGTCCATTGCCCGACCCTGAGGCTGGGCCTGCCCCCTTGGGGCTCTCTGAGGGATTCTGTCCATCGGGCCCCCAGCCTGGGGGAGGATGACCTCCAGGCTGCCCGGAAGCTTCTTGCCTATTTTGCCCCTTCCCTTCCCAACCTTCTGAGGGAGCAATTTTTGTTCAACATTGGTCTGAGCCCCTAGGATCCTGCGAGTACTTCATCTTTTCCTTTCTCTTCTTTTTCTCCTGTCCTTCTTCTTTCTCTTTTCTTTCTTTCTTCTTCTTTTTTTTTTTTTTGTGCCACTCCTTTTCCATTCTATTACTGATTTCTGATCTCTCTCCTCTTTCTCTTTTTCTTTTTTTTTTTCTTTAAGGAATGGATGCCGAAGCAGCACGGATGCTTGCCAGGGGCCTCAAGGCCCACAAAAGAAAGGGTGCCGCGGCCTCCGGATCGGGAAAGAGGGCCAGGGTGGAGGAGTCAAGCTTGGCCGCGCCCGTCCAGGTGGCTCTGGCGATCGACATTCCTTCGAACGCCGAACCCACGGCCCCCCAGGCTTCTTCGAGGAGTCCACCGACCGGGGCTCCCATTTTGGGGGTCCGCCCCACGGAGGCGCCCGTAGTCGAGAGGGAGAAAAGAAGGAAGTCGGTGGCCCGCAGGGTGAGTAGCCATTGAGCCACCACAGACGAGTCCCTCTGCTCCGAAGAGGAGCCGGAGAATCCCTTTAACGACCGGGACCTGATCAGGCGGTTGATCGACGGCTGCATCCTGCCTGACGTCGTCGAGAGGATCGACCACGCCGATCCTGAGCAGCGGGTCTGGGACTCCCTAGGGTCCTTCCTCGAGGTAAGCAATCTTCTTTTAACCGACTGTTTGGCCCCTATTCTGATCCCCTTATCGCCCTTGCAGATTGGGCACCAGCTCCTCGCCAATATCGAGGCGACGAACCGGGCGAGGAGGGACACCGTCCAGGTGGAGGAGCACTGCCGGGCCGAGGTCGCTCGCCTCAAAGAAAAGGCAGCCGAAGTAGTCACCCTCCAAGAGGCCCTGGAAAGAGAGAAACAAGCCCGAGAGGAGGAGAAGCAGACCTTGGAGGAGACGGTGAGAAAGGCGGAGGCCGAGGTCGCCAACTTGGCTGAGCAGATTACAGTCCTGATCTCGGAGGCCCGGGTCCTTGCGGTAGAGGAATTCAAGACCTTCGCGGAGATGAGGGACCTGAATGTTCAATTCGGCCAGGAGGCGTTCATCAAGGGGTTCGAGCTCTGCCAGGTGAAGGTGGCCAATAAATTTCCGGAGCTCAACCTCAGCTTCCTGGGTGAGGAGTCCAAAGATGAGGCCGGTCCATCACCCGCTGCCACCGCTGCCGCAGCCCCCCTTCCAGGGATGTCGAGTTCTCCAACCCCTGCCCCTGAGGTCTGAGACCTCCGACCTTGTATTTTTATTTTACCGTAATTTTTCTTTTCCTTTTTGTCTTCAAGAATCATCCAATCAATAAAGTTGAGTTTCTTGTCGTGGGCGGCTTCTCCCTCCTCCCTTTCTTCTCTCTGCTTTTCTTTCTGTGATGAGTCGTGTCTTAATGCTTTTGCCTTCCGATGGCAGTGTCCTGCAGAAGCACTTCCCCTGCCCCTAGGGATTTCGCTGAAGGCGACGATCCAACGGCTGAAGAAGGAAGTCCTTCACTTGACAAAAAGGTCAAAGAAGATGGAAGGCGAACTTCGCAGATTGAGAGAGGGTCATTCTGAAGCCACCATGGAGGACACCTGCTTTCGGAATCTCCACGTGAAGGGGATCATGGAGTATAGCCGGAGGAAGGCAGACTTCGTGAAGGAGCTCGAGGAATGCAAAAAGAGCGCCAGCGACCGAATTTGGGCTCAAGCTGCCAAGATCAGCACCCTTAGGGTGGAACTGTCGGCTGCGATGGAGAAGATCGGCCAGTCGGGAGAAAGTTCGTCCCGCCTGTTGGCTCGGGCCGACGGCGATCGGGAGTGGTCGAAGAAGGTCTCCGACCTTCAGCAGCAGCTTCAGGACGCCGAGGTGAGCTACGACGTGCATCGGGCCGGTTGGCGCAGGCAGGTAGAGGAATGTAAAGGGAGACTCAGGACGGCGACCGACGAAGTCGCCCGTCTTCAGAGGCAGCTGGCTGACAGGGCCCAGCTGACTTCTGCCCGGGATTCCAATGAACTCTAGTCCCTGAGAGGAACCGTCGAAGGGCTTTCTGTCGCCCTTGGGGAAAAGATGGCTGAGCTGTAGCAATTGAAGATCCAGCTGGCATACGAGCAGCAGGCCGTCACGGATGCGGAGGCAAAATCCGAGGTCCTGAGAAAGAGGCGTCGAGAGGCGGAGATCGAGAGCCAGCGACTTCGTAGGGCGCTCCAGGATGCGCTGCTGAAAAGGAGAGAGCTAGAAGAAGAAATTGAGAATCTAAGGCAGTCCTGGATGAGGGGTGGAGCAGATAATTCTAGGTCGGAAGGAGCAGAGCCTCCTTAGGGCTCTTTTTATCCTTCTGTCTTTTCATGTACACACTTTCCCTTTTGTTGTTTTGTCCCGCTTTTGTCGTTTTGCTTTTTTTCCTTTGGCCTTCTGGGCTTTGTAGGGTATATTTCACAAATGGAATGAAAAGGGGGTTTTGTGTTACCTCATCCGCATATTGTATTAAATTGTCATCCATCGAACTTCTCTCGCCATTCGACTTGTCCGACGTTGATGTTGTTGGGAGGTGCCCAGTCGTCGATACACTGGTTTGCTTTCCTCGTCATTCATGGCCGCAGGCTCGAGCTTGGCGGTCTGAACTCCGCATTACTTTGGAGACGTCGCTGTCTTCTTGACCTGTGTCGAGAGCCTTCTTAGAGGCCGGGGGTGTTTGGTAAGAACTTCCTGTCCTTGTTGAGACGAGGTTTCTTAGGTCTTTGGTGTGGTTTGTCCTTCATCTGTTTCCGACGTAGCTCATCGCTCTTCTTCTTTAATTTCTCTCTTCTTTTTCGAGTGAGGGCCCTCCCCTCGCTTTTTGCGGGGTTGCGTAGCAGTGTGAAGGTGCCGCTGAGGGGTCTTTCCCCTTCATCCGATCTTGTCAGGCGATCGAATTTCGTCACCGTCAGGATGAGGTTCTCCTCCTGTTCCCAACGGGACCGCGGGGGCACATAAGGGCCATTGCAAGGGTCTCTCCCCCCATTTGGTCTAAAAGAATCGGACCTCCAACTTTGCTCATGTCAGGATGAGGTTCTTCTCCTGTTCCTAACATGACTGTGGAGGCATATTAGGGCATTGTAAGGCCTCTCCCCCCATCTGATCTGAAAGAACCGGGCCTTCGACTTTGCTTATGTCAGGATGAGGTTCTCCTCCTGTTCCTGACATGGCTGTGGGGGCACATTAGGGCATTGTAAGGCCTCTCCCCCTATCCGGTCTAAAAGAACCGGGCCTTTGACTTTGCTCATGTCAGGACGAGGTTGTCCTCCTGTTCCTGACATGGCTGTGGGGGCACATTAGGACGTTGTAAGGCCTCTCCCCCCATCCGGTCTAAAAGAACCGGGCCTTTGACTTTGCTCATGTCAGGACGAGGTTCTCCTCCTATTCCTGACATGGATGTGGGGGCACATTAGGGCGTTGTAAGGCCTCTCCCTCCATCCGGTCTGAAAGAACCAGGCCTTTGACTTTGCTCATGTCAGGACGAGGTTCTCCTCCTGTTCCTGACATGGCTGTGGGGGCACATTAGGGTGTTGTAAGGCCTCTCCCCCAATCCGATCTCAAGATAATCAGACTTTCATTTTAGTTATGTTAGGATGAGGTTCTCCTCCCATCCCTAACATAACTTTATTTTAATTGTTTGAAGGGGTTATACCCAGTCGTGACAAATCCATGCCAAATGGGAGGAGCATGCCAAGTCGAAAGGAATTTAGATTCAAGGTGAAATCGTAAGCGATACATTTACAGGTTTCCCGAGTTCCATGGTTGTCAAAGGTCTGCTCCTCCTTGAGGCCCTCCGGCGATGGAGTCGATGGTCCCGATTGGAAGCCGATCTCTGGGCTGCTCCTCCCTCCTTGGCGGTTCAGGTTGCGGCAGGGCCCTTGGCCGATCTTCTCTACCCTCAGGCCGGCGTCGGATGAACCTGTCGAGTCGACCTCGCCAGATGAGCTCCTCGATCTCGTCTCGAAGCTGGATGCATTCCTCTGTGTCGTGGCCATGGTCGCAGTGGTAAAGATAGAACTTGTTGGGGTTGCGCTTCCCGGGATGTGTGCGCATCCTCTCTGGCCTAGGGAGCTGCTTCCTGACCTCCATCAGTACCTGGGTCTTCGAGGCATTGAGGGGGGCGTAGCTGCGGAACCTTCCCGATGGAGAACCCCGCCGAACCCCATGATTTGGACTCCTCTGCCTGCGTACCCGAGGCAGAGTATGGGCGTGCTTGTGCCCCGGAGGGGATCGAGAATGCGGCCGAGCTTCTCTCGACCTTTTTTCGACTGCGGGCTTACTCGAGTCTCCCGCCTGCCGCTCCCTCGCGGTCTCCTCATCCTTCATCTTGAAGGCTTCTTTCGCTCGGGTGTACCCTTCAGCCCGAGCCAACAAATCAGCAAAATTCCTGAGGTACTTCTTCTCCAGGGAGAACAAAAGGTCATTCTTCTGAAGGCCGCCCTTCAGAGCGGCCATCGCGACGGACTGGTCCAAGTTTCGGACCTCCAGCGCCGCGACGTTGAAACGGTTGATGTAGGCCCGAATGGACTCCCCTTCCCTCTGCTTGATATTGATGAGGGACTCCGAACCCTTCCGGGGGCGTCGGCTGCTGACAAAATAGGCCACGAATTGGTGGCTCATCTGATCAAAGAAAAAGATGGTACCCGACTTCAGAGCCGAGTACCAGTTTCTCGCCGCTCCCTTCAAGGTGGATGGGAAGGCTCGGCATAGAATGGCGTCGGAAGTGCCATGCAGCAGCATCATCATCCGGAAGGCTTCCAGATGATCAACCGGGTCCGAAGTCCCGTCGTAGCTTTCGAACTGGGGGAGTTTGAAGTTTGGCGGGATCGGTTCCAACATGATCATTTGAGAAAAGGGAGGGTCAGTGCAAATATCTTCACCATAAGCGGGGGGAGCATGACGGAGTTCTTCAATCCGTCGGTTCATCTCTTGGAGTCTCTGGTCCAAAAAATCCTCTCGACTTCGAGTCTCGAGGGTCCTCTGGCAGAATGGGGGCAGGGATCTTCCAAGGGTGGAGTCGTGATCCGATTGAGGGCTTTCCACCCTCGAGTTCATTTTCCCAGGAAAGACGGGACGGCTGGCCCAAGTGGCCCGCCCCGCCACCAGATTCTGGTGTTCTGACGACACCCCTTCCAGGTGCACTGATGCCTGCGGCTGCTGCTACTGCTGTATAGCCTGCACAGCTTCAGTGAGGCCTCTGACCTGCTGCGCTAGCAGATCAAACTGCTCCACGCCGACCGCCGTCACCAGAGGAGGAGGAGGAGGTTGGGAAACAGGAGGTGAGGCCGGAGCCTGAGATCTGGCCGTGGAGGCTGTGGATCGTCGCATGGATGCCTTGCGGGAAGGCATTGAGCAAGGACCAAGTGGAGAAAGGAGGAGGGGACGCCGAGAGAAATGCCCGGGGGCAGTCCCATTGAGCGCTCCTTTAAGAACAAGGATACTGCGAAGACACAGCCCCTTCCTCTAGCACCAATCCTGTTGGTGCAAAAATCTGCTTGCACCGGAGAAGCTGTAGTCGAGGGAGTCACGGTCGCCGTCGGGATCTGCAAAAGAAGTCTAAACCAGAGGTGGGGTTGCTCTGGCAAGACCCTCCGACGCTCAAGTCAGTTCTCTGTCTCAACAAAAATGGAGTGCTCGAACGGAAATTTTAGCAGAGTTTTGAGATGGAAAATAGGGCTTATCGAATAACGTATCTGGGGTCCCCTTTTATAGGCGGAGGGGGCAACAAATTGATAGCGACGCCTGTAACCGTCCGGCAGTGGGCTGCCCAGAGTCAAAAAAAGTTTGTTGCGGAGAGTAGTGGGGTGGACCCGTGGCTGTTACCGGGGCGTGCCACGTGGAGTCCGCCATGAGAAGCGGAGTGGCGTCCGTTGTCGCGACGTGCCAGAGGATAGAAGAATCGTGCAGTATCCGTCACAGGGAGTGGAGCAGGGCCGTGGCCATTATTACGGCCTGCAGGGAGTGATGGAGCCGCATAGAATCCGTCGCAGGTGGTGGAGCAGGGTCGTTGGATGGTGGGGCCGCGTGGAATCTGCCACAAGGAATGGAGCAGAATCGCGGCCGTTACTGCAACGTGCCAGGGGTTGGAGGTCCGCCGGCTGAAGTCCAGCTGGAGTGTCTGGCGAAGAGAGGTAGTAAGCCATCTGTCCAAGAGGAGCTCGAAATCTAGCTTTCGCAGGAGTTCGGATGGAGTCTTCCTTCAGTCACGGCCGGGGGTGGAGCCCGGCTCCCGTAGGAGTCTGGGCGGAGCTTATCAGCAGTTGAAGTTGGCGATGGAGCCTGACTCTCGTAGGAGTCCGGGCGGAGCTTGCCAGCGGTTGAAGTTGGCGACGGAGCCCGGCTCCCGTAGGAGTACGGGCAGAGCTTGCCAGCGGTTGAAGTTGGCGACGGAGCCCGGCTCCCGTAGGAGTTCGGATGGAGCTTACCAGCAATTGTAGTTGGCGACGGAGCCCGGCTCCCGTAGGAGTCTGGGTGGAGCTTACCAGCAGTCGAAGTCGGCGACGGGGCCCGGCTCCCGTAGGAGTCCGGGCGGAGCCTGCCAGCAATTGAAGTTGGTGACGGAGCCCGGCTCCCGTAGGAGTCTGGGCAGAGTCCTCCTGTAATTAAAGTCAGATGCGAAGTCCGACTCCCGTAGGAGTCCGGATGGAGCGTACCAACGGTTGGAGTTGGCGACGGAGCCCGGCTCCCGTAGGAGTCCGAGCGGAGCTTACCAGCGGTTGAAGTCGGTGACGGAGCCCGGCTCCCGTAGGAGTCCGGGCGGAGCTTGCCAGCGGTTGAAGTTGGTGACGGGGCCCGGCTCCCGTAGGAGTCCGGGCGGAGCTTGCCAGCGGTTGAAGTTGGCGATGGAACCCGGCTCCCGTAGGAGTCCGGGCGGAGCTTACCAGCGGTCGAAGTTGGCGACGGAGCCCGACTCCCGTAGGAGTCCGTGCGGAGCTCACCAGCGGTCAAAGTCGGCGACGGGGCCCGGCTCCCGTAGAAGTCCGGGCAGAGTCCTCCTGCAATTAAAGTCAGGTGCGAAGTCCGGCTCCCGTAGGAGTCTGGGCGGAGCTTACCAGCAGTCGAAGTCGGTGACGGAGCCCGGCTCCCGTAGGTGTCCGGGCGGAGCTTGCCAGCGGTTGAAGTTGGTGACGGGGCCCGGCTCCCGTAGGAGTCCGGGCGGAGCTTGCCAGCGGTTGAAGTTGGCGACGGAGCCCGGCTCCCGTAGGAGTCCGGGCGAAGCTTGCCAGCAGTTGAAGTTGGCGACGGAGCCCGACTCTCGTAGGAGTCCGAGCGGAGTCCTCCTTGCGGTTGAAGTCATGGACGGAGCCCGGCTCCTGTGGGAGTCCGGGCGGAGTTCTCCTACAATTAAAGTCAGGTGCGAAGTCCGGCTCCCGTAGGAGTCCGGACGGAGCTTACCAGCAGTTGAAGTTGGCGACGGAGCCCGGCTCTCGTAGGAGTCTAGGCGGAGCTTACCAGCAGTCGAAGTCGGCGATGGGGCCCGGCTCCCGTAGGAGTCCGGGCGGAGCCTGCCAGCAATTGAAGTTGGTGACGGAGCCCGGCTCCCGTAGGAGTCTGGGCAGAGTCCTCCTGCAATTAAAGTCAGGTGCGAA
This sequence comes from Elaeis guineensis, assembly GCF_000442705.2. Classification (NCBI taxonomy): domain Eukaryota; kingdom Viridiplantae; phylum Streptophyta; class Magnoliopsida; order Arecales; family Arecaceae; genus Elaeis; species Elaeis guineensis. The sequence goes on along the minus strand of NC_026008.2, from coordinate 11,661,714 downwards.
GTCCGGCTCCCGTAGGAGTCCGGACGGAGCTTACCAGCGGTTGGAGTTGGCGACGGAGCCCGGCTCCCGTAGGAATCCGGATGGAGCTTACCAGCGGTTGAAGTCGGTGATGGAGCCCGGCTTCCGTAGGAGTCCGGGCGGAGCTTGCCAGCAGTTGAAGTTGGTGACGGGGCCCTGCTCCCATAGGAGTCCGGGTGGAGCTTGCGAGCGGTTGAAGTTGGCGACGGAGTCCGGCTCCCGTAGGAGTCTGGGCGGAGCTTACCAGCGGTCGAAGTCGGCGACGGAGCTCGGCTCCTGTAGGAGTCCGGGCGGAGCTTACCAGCGGTCGAAGTCGGCAATGGGGCCCGACTCTCGTAGGAGTCCGGGCAGAGTCCTCCTGCAATTAAAGTCAGGTGCGAAGTCCGGCTCCCGTAGGAGTCCGGACGGAGCTTATCAGCAATTGAAGTTGGCGATGGAGCCCAGCTCCCGTAGGAGTCCGGGCGGAGCTTACCAGCAGTCGAAGTTGGTGACGGAGCCCAGCTCCCATAGGAGTCCGGGCGGAGCTTGCCAGCGGTTGAAGTTGGTGACGGGGCCCGGCTCCCGTAGGACTCCGGGCGGAGCTTGCCAGCGGTTGAAGTTGGCGACGGAGCCCGACTCCCGTAGGAGTCCGGGCGGAGCTTGCCAGCGATTGAAGTTGGCAACGGAGCCCGGCTCCCGTTGGAGTCCGGGCGGAGCTTACCAGCGGTCGAAGTCGGCGACGAGGCCCGGCTCCCGTAGGAGTCCGGGTAGAGTCCTGCTGTAATTAAAGTCAGGTGCGAAGTCCGGCTCCCGTAGGAGTCCGGACGAAGCTTACTTGCAGTTGAAGTGGGCGACGGAGCCCGGCTCCCATAGGAGTCCGGGTGGAGCTTACCAGCAATCGAAGTCGGCGACGGGGCCCGGCTCCCGTAGGAGTCCGGGCGGAGCCTGCCAGCAATTGAAGTTGGTGACGGAGCCCGACTCCCGTAGGAGTCCGGGCAGAGCTTGCCAGCGGTTGAAGTTGGTGATGGAGTCTTCCTGTGGTTGAAGTTGGTGACGGAGTCTTCCTGTGGTTGAAGTCGGTGACGGAGTCTTCCTGTGATTGAAGTCGGGGATGGAGCCTGCAAGGGTCAATCCCACTGAGAACTTCGGCTGTGGGTATTTTATACCCAACATATTGCATTTATCCAATTATAATCTTTTTCAGCTTCATCTATGATTTTAGATTCAAGATGAGAAATAAATGCAAAATGATTGTATGCATCTCTAAGTGAAGAACGAGTTCTTACTCTATGTGTAGGATCACCAACGATTAGTTTTTTGGGATGATTGTGATCATATCTCTATTCTTTGGGTAGATCATTTATACCTTGAGGTTGTTCTTGTTGTTCTTCACCTTCATCATCTTGTTTGTTTTCATATTCTTCTTCATTTTGAATTGTTGAGTCTTTTAGGGTGAGCTCCTTCATCCTTCTATAAGAGGATCTGCATCATCAATACCTTCATTCTTCTTTGAGGAAAGATCATTAGTCTTATCAAAAACAACATATATTGACTCCTCTACTACTAAAGTTCTTTTGTTAAAAACTCTAAAAGCTTTGCTAGAAGAGGAATAACTAAGAAAAATAGCTTCATCAGATTTTGCATCAAATTTTTCTAATCTTTCTTTACCGTTGTTCAAAATAAAATATCGACAATCAAAAATATGTAAATATGTAATATTTGGTTTTCTTCCTTTCCAAAGCTTATAAGGTATTTTCTTTAGTATTGATCTAATTAAAGCATGATTTAATATGTAACATACTGTGTAATTGCTTCTGCCCAAAAGTACCTTGAGAGATTGCTTTCACATAGTATGGTACGGGACATTTCTTCAAGGATCCTATTTTTTTTTTCTACTATCCTATTTTGTTGGGGTGTCCTAGGTACTGAAAAGTTATGGTCAATACCTTTTTCGTTACAAAACTTTTCCAAATCTTGATTTTCAAATTCAGTTCCATGATCATTTTGAATATGTTGAAATGAAAAAATTTTTTGATTAGTAACTTTTCGATAAAATTTTGAGAACACATGAAAAGTTTTATCCTTATGTGCCAAAAAGAAAATCCATATAAAACGAAAAAAATTATCAATAATTACAAAGTCATATCATTTTTCACCCAGACTAGTAGTTCTAGTGGGTCCAAATAAATCCATGTGCAATAATTCTAATGGCCTAGAAGTTAAAATAATATTTTTAGATTTGAATGATATTTTTGTTTGTTTACCTAGTTGACAAGCATCATAAATTTTATCCTTTTCAAAATTCAATTTAGGTAAACCGATAATCAATTCCTTTTTAATAAGTTTTGAAAGTGAATGCATGCTAATATGTGCAAGTCTATGGTGCCAAAGCCAACTAGTCTCATTAATTTTGGCATTCAAGGCTACTAGGCATTGCATGTTTATCTTGAAAAGATCATTCAAATCTAACATATAAACATTACCATGTCTATGCCCAACAAATTTAATGCCTTCTTCATTGGGACTAGTTACTATGCATAATGAAGATTCAAAAATAACTTTCTACTTTTTGTCACAGAATTGACTAATGCTCAATAGATTATGTTTCAAACCATCTACTAACAAAATATTTTTAATATACTTGGAGGGAGTGATACCAATGTTACCTATACTGATGATTTTTTCTTTACTATTGTCTCCAAAGGTGACCATCCTTCCATCTTTTGCATCAAGTGTGATGAATTAGAATTCATCACCGGTCATGTGTCTTGAGCACCTATTATCAAGATACCATTTTCGATTTGTTCCTTAGGATGCAAGACACACCTGCATGTAAAAATCAAGTTTTCACTTTAGGTATCCAAGCTTTCTTGGGTCTTTTTTGGTTAGTTACAGTGGTTTCTTTTGGAACCCATATTTTCTTCACATTAGAATTTTCAGATTTATTAGAGAAACAAGTATAGGATTTGTGTCCTACTTTACCATATTTAAAGCAAGTAGTATTTGAAAACTTATTGCTCGATGAGTTCGCATAGATGTTTTTCAAGAATTTTTATTTTTTAAAGGGTTGTAGCCAAGACCGACTTTATCATAAACGATCTTTTGACTATCAAGTATCATTTGAAGTTTAATTGAACTAAGAGTGAACTTTTCTACCATAGGTTTTAACTTAGCCTATTCATTTTTCAAGTTTAGATTTTCTTGTGTAAAGATCAATTTTTTATTTGAAATTATTTCATTTTCTTTTAGTAAAGATTGATTCTTTGATTTTAATTCTTTGTTCTTTACTCCTAACTTCTTTAGATCATCAACTAGATCATAAAATACTTCTTGAAGTTCTTCGAAAGTAAAGTCATCAAGAGTTTCAGCGTTTATCTCATTTTCATGTGCCATAAGGCACAAGTTGGTTTGCTCATGTGAATCTTCTTCTTTGGAACTTAACTCATCACTATCACTCCAAGTAGCCATTATAGCCTTTTTCTTATACTTTTTGGGGCCCTTCTTAAGTTGTGAACATTCAGATCTAAAGTACCCTGACTTCTTACATTCGTAACAAATAAAGTGCTGCTCCTTATCTTTTTCTTTGCTATGTTCTCCTTTTGTAGGTGGCCTCTTCCTCATCCCTTGTCTTCTTTTCTTCAAAAATTTTTTAAACTTTCTAGTGATGAGGGCCATTTCTTCATCTTGCTCTTCATTTTTAGTTTCTTCAGATTCCTCATTGAGTTGAGTGGTGGACTTGAGGGCGATTGTCCTCTTCTTCTTGACATCTTCTTCTTGATGTTGTTTCATACTTAGCTCGTGTGTCATTAGTGATCCTAGAAGCTCCTCCAAGGGTAAAAAATTCAGATCTTTGGCTTCTTGGATTGCGGTTACTTTGGCCTCCTACGTCCTTGGTAAAGATCTAAGAATATTTCTCACAAGATCGCTGTTAGAGTAAGACTTACCGAGACTTTTTAGACTATTAATAATATCCATAAAATGAGTAAACATTTCAGTTATGGATGCTCCATTTTAAAGAATTCATATTTATGCACAAGCATGTTCTTCGCACCAGTCTTCGCCATCTCCACCGGCTCCCCACCGCCTCCAGTCTTCCGAGCCCCTTCGAGGGGTTCTCCCACCGGGGCTTCTGCCCCGAAGGCCAACCTCGAGAGGATGCCATGAATCAAGAGGAGTAGGAGGGGGAAAATAGCAGCCTGCAAATTCTTCGGCTGTCGAACTGTCACTGAGGGTTCCCACCGCCTCAAAGGGGGCTCGAGGGAGAATTCTTCAACAACAGGGATTTAATAACGGAAACAATCGGTGAACGCGTTCCGCCTGAGAATTTTGGAGTAGTCGAACAAGGTGACACCGATCAAGGGGGCAAAGTTGTCGTCACAAGCTGTGGCGGGATTCTTGACGTCGTCGGGGTCGAGGGACCAGAAGCGATCGACGCCGACGGTGGGGCAGTAGAACTTGTTGCGGGGATGGTGGAAGTAGCGCATGCCGACCTTGCCGAAGTACCTAGGATGGTGGTTGTCATGGAGCACACGGTGGTGGTGCATGCCTCCGGTGCCATCGCGGCCTCCGGGGTACCTTCAGTTCTTCTTGATGTAGGTCATCGTCACTGCTGCCGTCGCCGTCGCTGTCCTTTGAATTCTATCCCCCCCTTTTCCCCTAGGGTTGGGGCTTCGGCAATGGAGCGAAATGAGGTGGGGGGTGAGAGCAGAGGGTTTTATCACACGCACTGGAAAATACTGCTAAAAAAGATAGAACTGGAAGGAGAAGCCGAGAGCTTGAAGTGGTCCCTAACGTGTTCCTTTCGAGTCTTGTAGTAATGTTCTTTTTCCTCGGCCCTCAGGGTCTTGTAACGCACATCTTGTTAATCGAGAATGAAAAGGAGATTTTGTTATGTTGCCTGCCGAACTTCTTTCGTTCACCATTGTTGTTGTTGTATTCCCTTCTTTTTTTCTCTCTTTTTTTTTTTCGACGTCGTCTGGAGGTTACTGGTCGTTGTCGCGTTGGCTCGCTTTTCCAGTCATCCTTCTTCTTCAGCCTTAATGGCTCTGTAATGCATATTTAATAAATAACATGAGAAGGGAATTTTTCGCTATCTCTTTTACTCATGTGTTGAATTGTCATTTGTCGAGCTTCTTTCGGCTTTTGCCTTGCACGAAATCGATGCCGTTCGGAGGTATCCGATTGCCATCGCATTGACCCATCCTTTTGTCCACGCCGCAGACTTGTCCGGGGCCGCTCGGGTTTGACGCCCCCTTTCAGAGTTCGAGCTCGGAGGCCCGAGCTTCTCGTCACCCCGAAGAAGCCATCTTATCTCTGGTCTGTGTTGAGAACTTTCTTGAAGGTCGGGGATTTTGATAAGAATCCCAATCCTTGCTGAGACGAGGTTCCTTGCATCTTTGATGCAATTTGTTTTCCATTCGTCGCTGATGCAGTTCGTCGCTTTCCTTTTTAACTCCCCTCCCCTTTTTCCTTTTCTTTTTCCCGAGTGAGGGTTTTCCCTCCGCTCTTGGTGGGGTCGCGGGAGCGCGAAGGGGTCGCTGGTAAGGTTCCCTTCTTCTTATCTGGTCTTAAATGACCAGATCTCAATTGGCGTCAGGACGGGGTTCTTCCCCTATTTCTGACGTAATCGATTTTAGCTCAGGTTAGGATAAGGTCCTCCTCTAGTCGCCAACAAGGCTATGGGGGCACATATGGGCGTTGCGGGGCCTCTCCCCCCATCCGGTCTAAGTGTAACCAGGCCTTCAACCTTGCTCAAGTTAGGGCGAGGTTCTCCTCCTGTCCCAACAGGGCTGTGGGGGCACATATGGGCGTTGCAGGGCTTCTCCCCCCATCCGGTCTAAGGGTAACCGGGCCTTCGACTTTGCTCATGTTAGGACGAGGTTCTCCTTCTGTCCCTAACAGGACTGTGGGGGCACATGTGGGCATTGCAGGGCCTCTCCCCCCATCCGATCTAAGGAGAACCGGGCCTTTGACTTTGCTCAAGTTAGGGCGAGGTTCTCCTCCTGTCCCTAACAGGGCTGTGGGGGCACATGTGGGCATTGTTTGGCCTCTCCCCCCATCCGGTCTAAGGAGAACCGGGCCTTCGACCTTGCTCAAGTTAGGACAAGGTTCTCCTCCTGTCCCTAACAGGGCTGTGGGGGCACATGTGAGCGTTGTTTGGCCTCTCCCCCCATCTGGTCTAAGGATTACCGGGCCTTCGACCTTGCTTAAGTTATGGCGAGGTTCTCCTCTTGTGCCTAACAGGGCTGTGGGGGCACATATGGGCGTTGTAGGGCCTCTCCCCCCATCCGATCTAAGGAGAACCGGGCCTTCGGTTTCGTCGAGATGAAGTTCTCGTCCTACTCCCGACATGGTTTGTTTTGACTGTCCTATCGATATAGGCTCGCGCCAAGAGAGAAGACATGTGGATATGAAATTTTTATTTAAAACAAAGTTATCGGTAATACATTCGTAAGTTTTTCGAGCTCCATGGCCGCGGGAGGTCTGCTCCTCCAAGCTCCTTGAGGTAATAAGTTTCGAGTCGGACTACTTCTTTGACTTCGTATGGGCCTTCCTAATTTGGGGTGAGCTTTCCTCGATCCTGAGGTTGCGAGACAGTAGCTCGTCGAAGCACTAGATCTCTTACTCTAAAGACTTTATTCTTGACCCGGAGATTGTAATAGCGGGCGACTTTCTGTCTGTAGGCTGCCATCCGAACTTGAGCTACCTCTCTCTTTTCTTCCAGTAAGTCGAGGTTGGATTTCAGACCTTGCGAATTGTGATGTTCGTTGAATGCCACGCCTCATGCCGACAGGAGTTTAAGCTCAATTGGGATAACAGCCTCTGTTCTGAAGGCTAGAGCGAAGGGGGTCTCCCCCGTGGGCAGTCTTTGGGTAGTTCGGTATGCCCACAGTACATGATAAAGTTCGTCTGCCCAAGTTTCCTTTGCCTTTTTGAGCCTTATCTTGATCCCTTGCAGCAGGGTTCTGTTGGTCACTTCAGCTTCGCCGTTCGCCTGAGGATGGGCTACTGATGTGAAGTTGTGGGAGATGTTTAGGTCTTCACAGAATTCGACGAATCTCGCTCCCATGAATTGCCACCCATTATCAGTGATTAGGGTTCTTGGCAGGCCGAACCTGCAAACGATTGACTTCCAGATGAAGTCTTGTACTTTAGCTTCTGTGATTTTCGCCAGTGGTTTGGCTTCGATCCACTTGGTGAAGTAGTCAATCGCTACTAGAAGGAACTTCTTCTGCCTCGATGTTACGGGAAAGGGTCCAAGGATATCCATCCCCCATTACGCAAATGGCCATGGGGCACTCAAGGGTGTAAGCTCGGCGGCGGGCTATCTCTGGATGTTGGCATATCTCTGACTTCGGTCACACTTTCTGACGTATTCAATCGAATCACGATGCATTATCGGCCAGTAATATCCTTGGCGGAGCAACTTGTGGGATAAGGATCTAGCCCCTAGATGGCTTCCGCAGATTCTTTCATGCACCTCCCACAAGGCGTAGTCAGCTTCCGAAGGCCGGAGGCATTTTAAAAGGGGCAGAGAGTATGATCTCTTGTACAACTTGTCCTCATAAAGGATGTATCGGGAGGCTTGATTTCTGAGCTTCCGAGCTTCTTTTGCATCATGAGGGAGAACCCCGTCTCTGAGATATGCCACCAGTGGGTCGATCCAACTGGGCTCATGGTCCACTTCCATCACAGGCCGCAATTCTTCCGTACTTGGACACTTCAAAACTTTAAAGAGAACACCCTTGGGCAATTCGGCCGGAGCCAGCGTAGCCAGCTTGGAGAGAAGATCGGCCCTGATATTTTTCATCCTTGGAATCTGCCTGATGTCGAAGCTACTAAAGGCAGGGACGAGCTCCTTTACCTTTTCAAGATATCTAGCCCTGCTGTCCTCCCGCGCTTCGTAGCTTTCGCTGACTTGTCCCACTACCAGTTGGGAGTCGCTGTGAACTTGGAGCCGGTCTACTCCCAATTCTTTGGCGATCCTCAACCCTGCGATCAGGGCTTTATATTCTGCTCCATTATTTGTTGCAGGAAACTCGAAGCGCAAAGCATACTCCATAATGATTCCCTCCGGACTAATCAAGATCAGGCCCGCACCTGCGCCCGACATGTTGGAAGACCTGTCCACGTAGAGGGCCCAAAAATGACCAGGGGGGTGGCTTCTCCTTCAGGGGAGTTCGGTCGGGGCTCAAGGTCGTCAATTTCACCCTGTTAAAGTTCGGCCTCCTCCGAGATAGTGCACTCTACTATAAAATCTGCCAATATCTGGGCTTTTACCATCAGTCTAGGTCGATAGTTGATGTCGAATTCTGTGAGCTCGATCGTCCATTTCGCCATCCTCCCGGAGGCATCTGCCCGATGCGAAATCGCCTTGATCGGCTGGTCGGTGAGTAACGTTACGGTGTGCCCTTGAAAGTAGGGTCGGAGCCTCCAGGCTGCAATCAATAGGGCGTAAGTTAGTTTCTCTAATTTAGTATACCTGGTTTCGACGTCTCTCAATGTGTGACTGATGTAGTAGATCGACCGCTGAATCTTTGCTTCTTCCTTGACAAGGACTGCTACGAGAGCCATAGGGGAGACCGCCAGGTACAAAAATAGCTCCTCTCCAGGCTCGGGCTTCGCCAACAACGGAGGCGAAGCGAGGTAGCTCCTTAGCTCCTCAAATGCCTGTTGGCACTCAGGGGTCCAATAGAAGTTCTTCGGTCGCTTGAGGGTTTGGAAGAAGGGTAAGCACCATTCGACCGACCTTGCGACAAAGCGATTCAGGACTGCTACCCTCCCTGTAAGTCATTGAACCTCTTTTATCGACTTCGGGGCGGCCATCTCCTGGATGGCGTAAATTTTCTCTGGATTGGCTTCAATCCCACATCCTGATACCATGAAGCCCAGAAACTTCCCCGAGGTCACTCCGAAAGCATATTTAGTCAGGTTCAGCTTCATCTTATATTTTCGGAGGGCACCGAAGGTCTCTTTGAGATCGGCGACGTGGTTCATGGAAGATTTACTTTTCACGAGCATGTCGTCCACGTAGACCTCCATGTTGCGGCTGATCTGCTCCTTGAAGATTTTGTTCACCAGCCACTGATAGGTCGCACCTGCATTTTTGAGGCCAAAAGGCATGACCCTGTAACAGTAAAGGCCACGGTTAGTAATGAAAGCAGTCTTTTCTTCATCTTCTAAAGCAGTCTTTTCTTCATCCTGATTTGATTATAGTCGGAGAATGCATCCATAAAGATGAGGAGCTCATGGCCCAAGGTTGCATCCACCAGTTGATCAATTCTAGGCAGGGGGTAGCTGTCCTTTGAGCAAAATTTATTCAGCTTTTTGAAGTCTATACACATCCTCCACTTGTCGTTTGCCTTTTTTACTAGGACGACGTTGGAAATCCAATCAGGATAATTGACTTCTCTAATGAACCCGGCTTTCAGGAGTTTGTCCACTTCTTCAGCTATCGCTTTCTGCCTCTCCAGTGCATGACCTCAGACCTTTTCTTTCATCGGTCGATGCTTTGGATCGACAGCCAAACGGTGTTCCATGACTTCTGTGTCAATCCCCGGCATGTCTGCTGGAACCCAAGCGAAAACATCCGCATTCTTCCATAGAAAATCAATGAGTTGCGTCCGCACCTCTTCCCCCAGGTTGGAGCCGATCTTCACCACATGCTCCGCATTCCCATCGTTCAAAGGGATCGAAACCAGATCTTCGATCGGGCCGCCCCTTTCCTCAGCGAGATCATCGCGGGCGTCCAGCCCATCAACCGGACAGAGGTCGGATTGGTCACTTCTTTGCAAGGCTATGTTGTAGCAGTGTCTGGCCAGGGCTTGGTCTCCCCTGACTTCTCCGACCCCTTGGTTGGTAGGGAATTTCAACTTCAAATGGTAGGTTGACACTATGGCCCAGAGAGCGTTAAGGCCAGGTCGGTCGAGGATTGCGTTGTAGGCCGACGGTGCCTTTACCATCAAGAAATTCACCAGAGCCATGGATTATCTTGGATATCGACCCGCAGCTACAGTCAAAGTTATTACCCCTTCCACCGGGACAGCATCGCCGGTGAACCCTACCAGCGGGGAGTTAATCGGTCCCAAATGGCTGTCAAGGATGGACATTTTTTAGAAGGCGTCGTAGAACAAAATATCACCGAATTTTCATTGTCGACAAGAATACGGCAGACATCGTAATTAGCTATATTCAAAGAAACTACAACTGCGTCGTTATGAGAAAATTGGACTCCCCGAGCATCTTCTTCAGTAAAGGTTATGGACTCCTCAATCTTTTATCGCTTGGGGGGTACAGCTAATACGCTGGTTGCTCCCTGCCGGGATTTTCCCGAGATGGTGTTGGTGAAATCCATCGGAAGTCGATCGTCTGACCGCCCCACGCCGACGGCCGTTGCCGGAGGAGGAGGAGAAGGCTGGGAAACTGAAGGTGAGGCCAGAGCCTGAGATCTGACCGTGGAGGTTGTGGATCGCCGTGTGGATGCTTTGCGAGGAGGCATCGGATGAAGATCTAGTGGGGGAAGGAGGAGAGGTCGTCGGAAAAGATGACCGGAGGCGGTCCCATTGAGCGCTCCTTTAAGAACAAAGATACTGCGAAGACACAGCCCCCTTCCTCTAGCACCAATCCTGTTGATGCAAAAATCCACCTGCACCAGAGAAGTTGGAGTCGAGGGAGTCGCGGTCACCGTCGGAACCTGCAAAAGAAGTCTAAACCAGAGTTGGGGTTGCTCCGGCAAGACCCTCCGACGCTCAAGTTAGTTCTCTGCCTCAACAAGAATGGAGTGCTTGAACGAAAATTTTAGCAGAGTTTTGGGATAGAAAGTAGAGCTTAGAGAATAACATATCTAGGGCCCCCCCTTTTTATAGGCAGAGGGAGCAACGGATTGATAGCGACGTTTGTAACCGCCTAGTAGTGGGCCGCACGGGGCCAGGAGGAATTTATTATGAAGAGTAATGGGGTGGAGTCGTGGCTGTCACCATGGCTCGCCACGTGGAGTCTGTTGCGGAGAGTGGAGCGACGTCCGTTGTCACGACTCGCCAGGGAGTGGTGGAGCCGTGCAGTATCCGTCGCAGGAAGTGGAGCAGAATCGTGGCCATTACTGCGGCCTGCCGCGTGGAGCCAGTTACGGGGAGTGATGGAGCCGCGCAGAATCCATCACAGGAGGTGGAGCAGAGTCATGGCCGTTACTGTGACCTGTCAGGGAGTCTAGACCTGTTGATCGAAGTTCGGTTGAAGTGTCTGGCGAAGAGAGGTGGCTATCCATCTGAAAGGAGCTCGGATGTTGCTGGCGGGCCGTCTACCGTTGGGTGCCTTGAGCGTTAGTACTATAGGAGAGGGTCATTTGCCGTAGGAGCCCAGTCAGAGGCTTTCTGTAGACAAAGTCTGGCTCCCGTAGGAGTCCGGACGAAGCCTTCCTGCAGTCGGGGATGAAGTCCGGCTCCCGCAGGAGTCCGAACGAAGTCTATCTGCAATTGAAGTCGGGGATAAAGTCTGGCTCACGTAGGAGTCCGGACGAAGTCTACCTGCAATTAATGTCGGAGATGAAGTCCGGCTCCCGTAGGAGTTCGGACGAAGTCTTCCTGCAGTAGGGGCCGGGGACGGAGTCTGGCTCCCGTAGGAGTCCAGACGAAGTCTGGCTCCCGTAGGAGTCTGTTTGTCATGAAGAATCTGGTCGACGCTGGTGGGGGTTTATCCATCGGTAGAACTCGGGAATGCTGCGGAGACTCGGCTGCAGGAGAGAAGTCGCCGAAGGTCGGACGCCGGTAGAATCCCTAAGTGGTCACTCCTGACACGAACTTCGGCTGGGGGGGATTTTATATCCAATAGGGCCTAACTTATTTGGTTTAATTAGGTTGGTTTAAATAATGAAACCACCTTGACCCAAACTCCCTGCTTCACCTCACATCCACTGCGCCCATTTGAATTTACGAGAAGGAATTTTTCGTGAATTTTTTCTCACACAAAGCCCTCCCCACACCCATTTTTGTGCACCATATGGATGGATAAAGCTGATTAGTTAACCATTCAAATTCAAAGCATGTTTGAATTTGAATTGATAACTTATCTCTTGTGCCATCATGCTTATCCATTTTGTGCGCCACATAACTTATATGAGAAAAGGTTTCTCGTGAAACCTTTCCACACACAAAGAGTCCACGCCCTTCTCTTCTCATGCCATAAGTGGATAGGGATGAGTTGGTTTGCATTTGAATTCAAACTCGATTTGAATTCAAATGTGCAACCACTTATCTTTATCCTCTCACGCGGTTAAGACACGTTCGACGTTGTTTTAAAAAGGGGAGAAAGGTGGGGCGTGCATAAGAATTTTTGGAGAGAAAGTTTGGGGCATGAGGAACCTTTCTGCATGAGGTGAAGGTCCAAAACCTTCTGAGAGAAAAAGAAAGAAAAGAAAGAAAAAAGGGCACAGAGTTTTTCTTAGTGTACCCTAGAGTTTCAGCCTAGGGTTCGGGAAGTGAGAAGGGGAGCTACGAGTGTCGTGAGCCCATCAAATTTTAGAGAGATCTTCAACATCCTCTCAAGCACATCTACTGATGATCCAGAACATCTAAAGAATCAGCAGACATCGATCGAAGGAGTTCGATCAGCATCAGCCGTCAAAAGGGCTCTACAACGAGCTAGTACTCGTGAGGAGCCGATCAGATCGGGAGCCTCGTGTGGATGATCCGTAGAGGCCAGACACCCTGTGTGGCTGCATTGCGGTGATCAGAGCCTTCCGACGGTGATCAGATTGCGGAGATCGACTACCTACATAAAGGTATTGTGTTCTGAACATATTACAGTAAAGTGTTTATTATTCAAATTCGAATTTCAAATTTAAATACATGCATGCTGTATATCATATTTAGATCCTAGTGTAGGATAAACACATATTAATTAATTAGATTAATTAATATTTTTTACGGTAAAATCATAATTTTGAAAAAGTTTTAAAATTACCATTTTACCCCTGCACTGAATTACGCTTCAAATGGTATCAGAGCAGGTTCTAAGATATGATATATGAATTTGCATGCGTAGATTAAGTTATAATCTAAAAGTTTAAATTTAAAATTTGAAATTTAAAATTTGAAATTTGAATTTTGAAAGTTGTTCGAAATTCAAAAATTCAAACATTTGAAATTCAAAATTTGAAATTTGAATTTTAAAATTTGAAATTTGAAATTTAAAATTCAAAAATTTGAAATTTAAAATTTAAAATTTAAAATTTGATTAAAATTTCAAATTTAAAATTCAAAATTTAAAATTCAAAATTTAAAATTCAAAAATTTGAAATTTAAAATTTGAAATTTATTTGAAATTTGAAATTCAAAAATTTAAAATTTGAAATTTAAAATTTAAATTTTGAAATTGGTATATTTAGATATACTTGATCCAAGTAGCAAGTAATCTAATTGGGTTGGTTGCCATGGCCGTCCGATCATAGGAGAAAAGTAGGGTTTAAAGGTCATCTCCTCCCATTCGATGGGGTCTCCTATGGCAGTAGCGGTGCCGCTGCAATTATATCCCATGCAGATGAAGCAATGAAAGGACTTAATTGTAAAGGTTCAATTGTAAAATTTATCATGAATGTGTTAGATTAGATCTAAAGCAATATTCATGATTTATTTTGATTTAGTTATTTTCTGTTATGTAATTAGTAATAGGATTGCTATTTATGAAATGTGCTGATCTATTTGTGAAATGAGTCAACATATTTGATGAACAGAAAAATAAAATCTTTCAAATTTGAAAATTATTTTCAAAAAGCCAAACCCTGACCCATCAGCCCAAATACTTAATTAAAAGAATTAAGTATTGTCAAGTTGGTCTAGAATTGTGAATTAAGACCTAAGACAATTGCATAAACTTGTGGGTCAATGGGTTAGATGGATTAGGTCCATAATTGGGTTAGACCTAAGGTTAGCTTAAAGAAATGGACTAAATTAGAGTAATTGATCAAATCTAATCAAAAGTTGAATTAGATTAGGTCAAGGACACTCTAGACTCAACTCCAATAGTTGTAGTTGAATGGGTCCATGTCTTTAACTAGACCAAGATGGACTTAATTCATGGCTACGCGGTGGAACCCTATTTACTAAGTTGATCAAATTAAAACTAATGAACTGGTTGGTGTCTAAGGTAAGTTTGGCAGTTTGACCAGTGGTTCTTAAGTGGGAGCTACTCGCATTGATTCGATCTCTGACGAGTTAATGGCATATCCCCACCTCTGATCTCACTTACCTTGCCAACCTAGTGAATTAGGTTTCGATTAGATCACTTGGTAATTAGGGCTCACCCATGTCATTAGGTAAATCAGTGTGATTGATTTAGGTGCTCCTAATGTCGGCTTTAATTAAATCTTTTTTTAATCTGACTTGGTGAAGTCAGTGGGAGGATTGAAATTGGCTGGACATATATTCTCTTCTATCCTTTAATAAAATCCTCAAAAATTATTAGGTCCTAAAAATGATTAAGTTATAGTGATAACTAAGTCATAGCCTCCCATTAAGTGAGTGATAATGAGTCCATTAGTTTAATAATCATTGGAGGCCCAAAGGCCTGGTGCTTATTGACTAATGGAATTATCATTCATAGTATGATAATTTGGTTTGAATCTTTCTAATGGTGGTTAGGTTGGCCAACCAAAGTCGGACCTGATCATTTATTAGTCTGATTCATCAAATCAAGTCATGTTAATGGTTGGACCTAACCAGATCTTTTCAGTGGAGGCCAAAGCCTACTGATTAGGTTCTGGGGCAAAATTGATTACTAGAAGTTATTTAGAGAAACAACTGGTTATGAACCTACCCATAGATGCACATGGGTTGACCAATCAAAATTGGGCTCGTGTGTAGTCTGTGTAGATTCTAGTACCCACTAAGGAATTAAAGTAATTTTTCGAATTGGAGGTTGAGGCTACCAGTTCGTAAAAATATTGGGAGAAACTTTAGACTAAAATCCAAGTCTTTAGTATTAATAATTTATGTACTAATAGAGGTCTGATTTTTCTTTATGCAGCTATGGCCACTACCCTGTCGCTCCGGACATTATTAGATAATGACAAGCTCATGGGACCGAATTTCGATAGCTGGTATCAAAAATTAAAAATTATCCTTGAGCATGAGCGGATCCTTTATGTAGTAACAGATCCTGCACCCGAAGAGCCAGCCCCGAACACGAGAGGGACGGTTCGAGACACTTACCAAAAGTGGCTCAACGACCGGACCACCGTTCGATGCATAATACTGACGGCAATGAATGATGAGTTCAGCTGTAGGTTTGAGAATGCTCAGCCACAAGAGATGCTTCAAATGTTGAACAACTCCTTTGGCACTCCTGACGACGTTGAAAGGCACAAAACTAGTTGTGTCATTTTTAATGCTCGAATGAGGGATGGGGCCTCAGTTTTCGATCATGTACGGTACATGATCGAAATGATTGAGCGCCTAAGTAAATTGGGCTTTTCCTTGCATGAGCAGCTCGATAAGGATGCGATCCTTAATTCATTGCCCAAGTCCTTCCTCCCCTTCCTTACTCATTTTCGAATGACAAAGCCTGCAGTGAACTACCACGGCTTGTTAGGGTTGCTGCAGAACTTTGAGAAGGACCACCAGCTCCATAAGGAGTCGGTGAATATTGTGGGAGGGTCTTCTTCTGGTCAACGACCCTTTAAGAAAGGGAAGAAGAACAAGAAGGTGCAGCCGCATGCTGAGACGTCTGCACAGGGTCAGACCAAGAAGCGCAAGCCCGACCAGAGCCAGGCGGAGTGTTTCTTTTGCAAGAAGCAAGGGCACTGGAAGAGGAACTGTCCTCTATACATTGCCTCCTTGGATCCAAACAGGCCGAAGAAGAAGCAAGGTAATTATATGATAACACCTTGCAACTTTTCCATTTGTGATACTACTGCCTGGGTATTGGATACCGGAAGTCCTTATCATATTTGCAATTCGATGCAGGGTCTGTAGGTCAGTAGAAGATTTGATGACGGTGAGAGGTTCCTGAACATTGGAGATGGAAGCAAAGTTCCAGTTCTAGCTTTAGGAATCATGAACCTTGTAATCAATTCTCGTCATGTAATTCTGAGTGAATGTCACTATTGTCCAAGCTTTTTATTAAATATTATTTCTGTAGGCCTTTTGGCTATGTACGGTTATCAATTTTTAATAAAAAAAATATTTGCAATATCATTTTGAATGGTGTTATAATGTTTGTTGGATAAATAAATAATAGAATTTACTTACTGTCACAGTCTGTTAATGTGGTTCAAACCTCCGGTAAACATACTAGAATAGATAATGTGTCAGATGTCGACTTTTGGCACTGTAGGCTAGGTCATATCAATAAGAACAGGATAAACAGGTTGGCTCAAGAAGAAATTCTTGAAGTTGGTGATTGTGAATCACTTCCAACCTGTGAGTCCGGTCTTCTTGGAAAGATGACCAAGTCACCTTTTACTGGAAAAGATGAGCGAGCCAGTGAACTCTTAGGTATGGTACATTCTGATGTATGTGGACTCATGAGCTCAAGTGCAAGAGGTGGATATTTCTACTTCATAACCTTCACAGATGACCTATCGAGGTATGGGTATGTCTATTTAATGAAGCATAAGTTGGAGTCATTTGAAATGTTCAAACTATTTCGAAATGAGGTAGAAAAACAAACTGGAAGGTGTATTAAAGCTCTTCGATCTGATCGAGGAGGTGAATACCTTTCCAATGAGTTTTTGACATATTTAGGGAAGAATGGGATTCTCTCTCAGTGGACTCCTCCTGGAACACCACAGCATAATGGTGTGTCTGAAAGGAGGAATCGGACCTTATTAGACATGGTCCGATCCATGATGGGGTTTGCTAGTCTGCCGATCTCCCTCTGGGGATATGCGCTCGAATCGGCTTGTTACCTTCTAAATAGGGTTCCGAGTAAGTCTATAACCAAAATGCCATATGAGTTATGGATAGGACGTAAGCCAGTACTCTCGCACCTAAGGGTTTGGAGGTGTCCGGCTTATGTTAAACGTTTAATTACGGATAAGCTTGGACCTAGGTCTGACAAGTGTAATTTCATAGGGTACCCAAAAGAGACCAAAGGGTATTATTTCTACCTAGCTGATGAGCAAAAGAAGTTTGTCAGCCTTAAGGCAATCTTTTTAGAAAAGGAGTTCCTTGGTGAAAAGGACTGTTGCCTCTACTACCCGCACAAAGGTATTGTGTTCTGAACACATTACAGTAAAGTGTTTACTGTTTGAATTTGAAATTCAAATTTAAATGAATGCATGCTATATATCATATTTAGATCAGTGTAGGGTAAATTCATATTAATTAATTAGATTAATTAATATTTTTTCACTGTAAAATCATAATTTTGAAAAAATTTTAAAATTACCATTTTACCCCTGCACTGAATTTTTGCCACAGTCTTCATATCCATTTGCCAGATTTTATAGTCCAGATGGACAGCTATCGCAAGCATAATCCGAATGGATTTGAGCATTGCCACAGGAGAAAACATCTCGTCATAGTCTATACCATAACGTTGACGATATCCCTTGGCAATCAGACGGGCTTTATAGGTTTCCACCTTTCCGTCTGCACCCCCTTCCTCTTGAAGACCCACTTACACCCTATGGGTTTTACTCCTTCGGGTGGGTCAACCAATGTCCACCATCGTTGACCTTCATGGACTCCATTTTGGATTTCATGGCCTCTAGCCATTTCTCAGAGTCAGGTCTCTGCATTGCATCCATGTAGGTGATCGGATCCTCATCGTTTTCATCAAGTTCGATAGGATCGCTGTCCTAGATCAAGAAACCATAGTATTTGTCTGGTTGACGTGGTACTCTACCAGATCGCCTTAAGGGTGCATCAATAATGGGCTTCGGATTTGGTCTAACCAAATACGGTTCAGGTTCAGCAACTTGTGTCGGTTTTTCCACCTGTCGAACTTCGTCAAGTTCGACCTTAGAGGCAACAGTCCCTTCACCAAGGAACTTCTTTTCCAAAAAGATTATCTTAAGGCTGACAAACACTTTTTGCTCATCAGCTAGGTAGAAGTAATACCCTTTGGTCTCTTTTGGGTACCCTATAAAATTACACTTGTCAGACCTAGGTCCAAGCTTGTCCGTAATTAAACGTTTAACATAAATCGGACACCCCCAAACCCTAAGATGCGAGAGTACTGGCTTACATCTTATCCATATCTCATATGGCATTTTGGTTACAAGCTTACTCGAAACTCTATTTAGAAGGTAACAAGCCGATTTGAGCGCATATCCCCAGAGGGAGATCGACAGACCAGCAAACCCCATCATGGATCGAACCATATCCAACAAGATCTGATTCCTGCTTTCAGACACACCATTATGCTGTGGTGTTCCAAGAGGTGTCCACTGAGAGAGAATCCCATTCTCCCCAAGATATGTCAGAAAATCATTGGAAAGGTATTCACCTCCTCGATCAGATCGAAGAGTTTTAATATACTTTTCAGTTTGTTTTTCTACCTCATTTTGGAATAGTTTGAATATTTCAAACGACTCCGACTTATGCTTCATTAAATAGACATACCCATACCTCGATAGGTCATCTGTAAAGGTTATGAAGTAGAAATATCCATCTCTTGCACTTGAGCTCATGGGTCTACATACATCAGAATGTACCAGAGCCAAGAGTTCACTGGCTCACTCACCTTTTCCAGTAAAAGGTGACTTGGTCATTTTACCAAGAAGACAGGACTCACAGGTTGGAAGTAATTCACAATCACCTACTTCAAGAATTCCTTCTTGAGCCAATATGTTTATCCTGTTCTTATTGATATGACTTAGCCTACAGTGCCAAAGGTAGACTTCTGACACATTATCTATTCTAGGGCATTTATCGGAGGTTTGAACCACATTAACAGGTTGTGATAGAAAGTAAATTCCATTATTAAGTTATCCAACAAACATTGTAACACCATTCGAATGATATTGCAAACGTTTCTTTTTATTAAAAATTGATAACCGTTCATAGCCAAAAGGCCTACAGAAATAATATTTAATAAAAAGCTTGGACAATAGTGACATTCACTCAGAATTACGTTTCGAGAATTGATTACAAGGTTCATGATTCCTAATGCTAGAACTGAAACTTTGCTTCCATCTCCAACGTTCAGAAATCTCTCGCCTTCATCAAATCTCCTACTGACCTGCAGACCCTACATCGAATTGCAAATATGATAAGGGCTTCCAGTATCCAATACCCAGGCAGTAGTATCACAAATGAAAAAGTTGCAAGGTGTTATCATATAAGTACCTTGCTTCTTCTTCGACCTGTTCAGATCCAGGGAGGCAATGTATAGAGGACAGTTCCTCTTCCAGTGCCCCTGCTTCTTGCAAAAGAAGCACTCCACCTGGCTCTGGTCGGGCTTGCACTTCTTGGTTTGACCCTGTGCAGACGTCCCAGCATGCAGCTGCACCTTCTTATTCTTCTTCTTCTTGTTCTTCTTCTTCCCTTTCTTAAAGGGTCGACGACCAGAAAAAGATCCTCCCACAACATTCACCGACTCCTTATGGAGCTGGTGATCCTTCTCAAAGTTCTGCAGCAACCCCAACAAGCCATGGTAGTTCACTGCAGGCTTTGTCATCCGAAAATGAGTAAGGAAGGGGAGGAAAGACTTGGGCAATGAATTAAGGATTACATCTTTACCGAGCTGCTCGTGCAAGAAAAAGCCCAGTTTACTTAGGCGCTCAATCATTTCGATCATGTACAGTACATGACCAGTGACTGAGGCTCCATCTCTCATCCGAGCATTGAAAATGGCATAACTAGTTTTGTGCCTTTCAACGTCGTCAAGCGTGACAAAGGAGTCGTTCAACATTTGAAGCATCTCCTGTGGCTGGGCATTCTCGAACCTGTGGCTGAACTCATCATTCATTGCCGCCAGCATTATGGACCGAACGGTGGTGCGGTCGTTGAGCCACTTCTGATAAGTATCTCGAACCGTCCCTCTAATGTTCGAGGCTGGCTCCTCAGGTGCCAGATCCGTTACTACATAAAGGATCCACTCATGCTCAAGGATGATTTTTAATTTTTGATACCAGCTATCGAAATTAGGTCCCATGAGCTTGTCATTATCTAATAATGATCGGAGGGACAGGGTAGTGGCTATAGCTGCATAAAGAAAAATCAGACCTCTATTAGTACATAAATTATAAATACTAAAGATTTGGATTTTACTCTAATGTTTCTCCCAGTATTTTTACGAACTGGTAGCCTCAACCTTCAATTCGAGGAATTACTTTAATTCCTTAGTGGGTATTAGAAGCCACACAGACTACACACGAGCCCAACTTTGGTTGGTCATCCCATGTGCATCTATGGGTAGGTTCATAACCAGTTGTTTCTCTAAACAACTTCTAGTAATTATTTTTGCCCCAAAACCTAATCAGTAGGCTTTGGCCTCCACTGAAAAGATCTGGTTAGGTCCAACCATTAACATGATTTGATTTGATGAATCGGACCAATAAATGATCAGGTCCGACTTTGGCCGGCCAACCAGATCACCATCAGAAAGACTCAAACCAAATTATCATATTATGAATGATATTTCCATTAGTCAATAAGCACTAGGCCTTTGGGCCGCCAATGATTATTAAACTAATGGACTCATTATCACTCACTTAATGGGAGGCTATGACTTAGTTATCAATATAACTTAATTATTTTTAGGGACCTAATAATTTTTGAGGATTTTATTAAAGGATAGATGAGAAGAAAATATCCAGCCAATTTCAATCCTCTCACTGATTTCACCAAGTCAGATAAAAAAAAAGATTTAATTAAAGCTGGCATTAGGAGCACCTAAATCAGTCAAACTGATTTACCTAATGACATGGGTGAGCCCTAATCACCAAGTGATCTAATCAAAATCTAATTCACCAGGTTGGCCAGGTAAGTGAGATCAGTGGTGGGGATATGCCATTAACTCGTCAGAGATCGAATCACTGCGAGTAGCTCCCGCTTAAAAACCACTGGTCAAACGGCCAAACTTACCTTAGACACCAATCGGTTCATTAGTTTCAATTTGATCAACTTAGTAAATTGGTTTCCACCGCGTAGCCATAAATTAAGTTCATCTTGGTCTAGTTAAAGACATAGACCCATTCAACTACAACTATTGGAGTTGAGTCTAGAGTATCCTTGACCTAATCTAATTCAACTTTTGATTAGATTTGACCAATTACTCTAATTTAGTCTATTTCTTTAAGTTAACCTTAGGTCTAACCCAATTATGGACCTAATCCATCAACCCATTGACCCACAAGTTTATGCAATTGTCTTAGGTCTTAATTCACAATTCTAGACCTACTAGACAACACTTAATTCTTTTAATTAAGTATTTGGGCTGATGGGTCAGGGTTTGACATTTCAAAAATAATTTTCAAATTTGAAAGGTTTTATTTTCTGTTCACCAAAAATGTTGACTCATTTCACAAATAGATCAGCACATTTCATAAATAGCAATCCTATTACTAATTACATAACAGAAAATAACTCAATCAAAATAAATTATGAATATTTCTTTAGATCTAATCTAACACATTCATGATAAATTTCACAATGGAACCTTTACAATTAATTCCTTTCGCTGTTTCATCTGCATGGGATATAATTACAGCGGCACCCCTACCACCATAGGAGACCCCATCGAATGGGAGGAGAGGACCTTTAAACCCTGCTTTTCTCCTATGACCGGACGGCCATGGCAACCAACCCAATTCGATTACTTACTACTTGGATCAAGTATATCTAAATATACCAATTTCAAAATTTAAATTTCAAATTTCAAATTTTAAATTTTAAAATTTGAATTTTAAATTTCAAACAAATTTCAAATTTCAAATTTTGAATTTCAAATTTGAAATTTCAATCAAATTTCAAATTTCAAATTTTGAATTTCAAATTTTTGAATTTTGAATTTTGAATTTTGAATTTTGAATTTCAAATTTCAAATTTTGAATTTCAAATTTTTGAATTTTGAATTTCGAACAACTTTCAAAATTCAAATTTTAAATTTTAAATTTCAAATTTTAAATTAAAACTTTTATATTACAACTTAATCTACGCATGCAAATATAGATATCATATCTAAGAACCCGCTCTGATACCATTTGTGGCGAAAATTCAGTACAGGGGTAAAATGATAATTTTAAAATTTTTTCAAAATTATGATTTTACAGTGAAAAAATATTAATTAATCTAATTAATTAACATAAATTTATCCTATACTAAGATCTAAATATGATATATAGCATGCATTCATTTAAATTTGAATTTCAAATTCAAACAGTAAACACTTTACTGTAATGTATTCAGAACACAATACCTTTGTGCGGGTAGTAGATCGCCACAATCTGATCACTATCGGAAGAGTCTGATCGTCGCGATGCAGCTACACGGTGTATCTGGCCTCTGTGGATCATCCACACGAAGCTCCCTATCTGATCAACTCCTCACGAGTGCTAGCTCGTTGTAGAGCCTTTTTGACGGTCGATACTGATCGAACTCCTTCGATCGATGTCTGTCGATTTTTTGGATGCTCCGGATCGTCAACAGACATGCTTGAGAGGATGTTGAAGATCTCCCTAATATTTTGTGGGCTCACAACACTCGTAGCTCACTTTCTCACTTCTCGAACCCCAGGCTAAAACTCTAGGGAACTCACTGGAAACCTTGCTCCCACTTTTCATTCTTTTCTTTCTTTTTTCTCTTGGAAGGATATGGACTTCCTTCTCATGTACAAGACTTCTCACGCCATAGAATTTTTCTCCAAAAATCTTCTTCTTGCACGCCCCACTCTTCACCTCCTTTTATAACAACATCAAATGTCTTATCCAAAAGAAAGGATAAAGATGAGTAATTGCACATTTGAATTCAAATCAAATTTTAAATTCAAATGGACACCAACTCATCCCTTATCCACTAAAGGCATGAGGCGTGGCTTAAATAGTGCATGAAAAGATTTCATGAGAAACCTTTTCTCATGTAATAAATGGGGCGTAAAAAAAGGGATAAGGTGCAAAGATTGATTGCCCATTCAAATTCAAACTTTATTTTGAATTTGAATGGCCAACCAATCATCCTTATCCATTCATTTGGCACATTAAAGTGGGGAATGGAGAGGGCTTGGCGTGAGAAAATAATTCATGAGAAGTTCCTTCTCATGAATTCAAATGGGTGCAATTGAAGTGAGGTGGCGCATGGAGATTGGGTCAAGGTGGTTTAATTATTTAAACCAACCTAATTGAACCAAATAATTTAGGTCCAATTAGACTAATTTAAATCTAACTAAATTAGGCTTAATTAGGCTCAATAAAATCTTAATTAAATCAAGAATTGACTAAGCTCAATCCCTGATCAAATCAGGGATCAAACCATCTCGACGATTAGGTCAACTCTTAACCTAATCGGGTCAAACCCAACTGAATCCAATTCAATTGGACTTGATCCAAAAATAATTACTCAATCAAATTGAGTTAATTAACGATCAAATTACTAATTAAATCTCTCATAAATACTGAGTCCAAATCCGATGGGCAATCGGGCATCAGAATTCATTGATATGTAACCCTGATCGAAAAGTCCCAACCAGTGGGACTCTTGACCCCGGTACCCATAATATGTGGAACTCATGATCAGAGAATCCTGATTCTTGATCACTGAGTCCCAAACATGCAAGATTCTACATCAGCCATCAGATCAGATAGAAACCTCTAATGTGTGTGACCCCGCAGGTTCGAACCTAAGCCGGTAGCACAGGAACCAATTTCTGTACTAATCGAAGTGACCATCTAGCAATGGTACCCGATGTCCGGATAGGTTGAAGAGTCGCAATCGCAACACTCAGAACCCAAATGAATATGATTACTGTATAATTCATCCTTTTGATCCCTGTGTTTAGGATGATTCAGGGTTAAACTGTCAACCCTGATCAGATCATCCGAATCGTGCTCAACTCAAACAGTCCTATGACTCCTCATAAGGACTATCCTGGCCAAGGTTTTGCTAAATTGAAATACGACTGTACACAGCTCCTAAACTGGAGTGGTCAATCCCATCTTGACACACGCACCGATAAGTCAAGTACTTGACTACACCCAGCAGCCTTCCGTCACTGAATTAGAAATTCAGGTAGTCCAGTGCCTAAGTACAGTGAGTTGCTTGCAAGTCACCGTAGCGGTCTCAGGTCGGAGGGATATTTATACCCATATTCCATCGGAGCAAATCTTGACAGCAGAAATAGCTCCGGAGTCGGTCACGTTCAGTGCAGATGTACCCTTACATCTCACCTGTATGTCATACTAGTGTCTCCACACTCATTGGTTAAGAGGACAACCAACCTATATGGCACACAATGACCTATGCTTGATAAACGTTGTCGTCCTTAGTAACAACGTATCATTTGGTCGCGAACAGATTTAAGGACTAAACGACAAATCCTCCTTTATCGAGTCTAAATAGTCCTAAGGACTTCACCACAACATAGGAGTTCATTAGAAGATGAAACATTTTGTGATGAAAAATGTCAAAATAATTTTTATTAATTCATGTACATATATAAAAATGAGCACAACCGTCAACAGGCTGACGATTGGCTTTGGGACACTATTCCCAACAAAGACAGCTTTCCTAAATGGAGAGCTGGACGAAGAGGTGTATATGATACAACCTGAAGGATTCACATCCACAGATGTCTAAGGTGTGCAGGCTACAGAGGTCCATTTATGGACTTAAGCAGGCATCCCGGAGTTGGAACATACGTTTTGATAGGACGATCAAGACGTATGGCTTCGTTAAGAACGGAGAAGAGCCCTGCATTTATAAGTGGGCTAATGGTCCAGTTGTGATATTTCTTGTATTGTATGTGGATGATATTCTCTTAATTGAGAATGATGTCTCTGCATTATAGAGAATAAAGATTTGGCTGTCGTCACAATTCTCCATGAAGGATCTGGGAGAAGCTTCCTACATCCTAGGGATGAGAATCTATAAGGATAGATCTAAAAGGTTGCTTGGCTTATTCTAGTCTACGTACATTGATACTATGCTGAAGAGGTTCAGCATGGAGAATTCCAAGAAAGGCTATCTACCGATAAGTTATAGAATTTCTCTCTCGAAGAGGGATTATCCAACAACACCTCAAGAGAGAGAGCGTATGGGTAGAATTCTATATGCTTCAGCAGTGGGATCTATCATGTACGCCATGACATGTACACGACCAGATGTGGCATACTCACTAGGGGTAGTGAGTAGATACCAATCTGATCCAGGAGAGAATCACTGGAAGGTTGTTAAAACCATCCTGAAGTATTTAAGAAATACTAAGGACCAGTGGATTGTTTATGGTGAATCGGACTTGAGACTTATAGGGTTTACAGACTCTAGTTTCTAGTCTAATCATGATGACAGCAAGAGTGTGTCGGGATTTATTTTTACCCTTAATGGTGGGGCTGTCTGCTGGAAGAGTTCCAAACAGCACACAGTGGCTGATTCAGTTTGCGAGGCGGAGTATGTCGCTGCATCAGATGCTGCCAAAGAAGTGGTGTGGCTGAGAAAATTTATCACCGAACTCGAAGTAGCATCCTCCCTTGTTGGTCCAGTTCAGCTCTACTGTGACAGCTCGGAGCCATTGCTCAGGCGAAGGAACCGAAGGCACTCCAGCGGACGAAGCATATTCTGTGCCGCTACCATCTCATCTGGAAAATCATGGATCGAGGTGACGTCGACCTTTAGAAGATCGATGGGAAGAAGAACCTAACCGACCCATTCACTAAAGCCATTGCGGTGAAGGAGTTCGATGACTTCAAGTTGAAGATGGGTATTAGATACTGCACCGATTGGCTTTAGGCCAAGTGGGAGATTGTTGGGAATAGTATCCCAAAGCCAATCATCAGTCTGTTGACGGTTGTGCTCTTTGTTGTATTAGTACATAAATTATAAATTAATAAAAATTATTTTAGTATTTTTCATCATAAATTATTTCATCTTCTAATAAACTCCTGTGTTGTGATGAAGTTCTTAGGACTATTAAGACACAACAAAGGAGGATTTATCGTTTAGTCTTTAAACCAATTTGTGACCAAATGATACGTTGTTACCAAGGACAACAATGTTTATCAAGCATAGGTCGTTGTGTGCCATATAGGTTGGTTGTCCTCTTAACCAAGGAGTGTGGAGACACTGGTATGGCATACAGGTGAGATGTAAGAATACATCTGCACTGAACGTGACCGACTCTGGAGCTATTTCTGCTGTCAAGTTTGCTCTGATGGGATATAGGTATAACTGTCCCTCCGACCTGAGACCGCCACGGTGACTTGCAAGCAACTCACTGCATTTAGGCACTGGACTACTTGAATTTTTAATTCAGTGACGGAAGGATGCTGGGTGTAGTCAAGTACTTGACTTGTCAGTGCGTGTGTCAAGATGGGATTGACCACTCCAGTTCATGAGCTATGTACAGTCGTATTTCAATTTAGTAAATCCTTGGCCAGGGTAGTCCTAGTGAGGAGTCACAGGACTGTTTGAGTTGAACACGACTCGGATGATCTATTCAGGGTTGACAGTTTAACCCTGAGTCATCCTATACACAGGAGTCAAAAGGGATGAATTATACAGTAACCATATTTATGTAGGTTCTGAGTGTTGCGATTGTGACTATTCGACCTATCGAACATCGGGTACCATTGCTAGATGGTCACTTCGATTAGTACAGGAATTGGTTCCTGTGCTACTGACTTAGGTTTGAACCTGCGGGGTCACACACATTAGAGGTTCCTATCTGATCTGATGGCTGATGAAGAGTCCTAATATTTGTAGACTATGAGTCCTACATGTCTGGAACTTTGTGATCAAGAATCAAGATTCTCTGATCATGAGTCCCACACATTTTGGGTACCGGGGTCAAGAGTCCCACTGGTTTGAGACTCTTCGATCAAGGTTTCATATTGATGGACTTTGATACCCGATTGCCCATCAGATTTGGACTCAATATTTATGAGAGGTTTAATTAGTAATTTGATCACTAATTAACACAATTTGATTGAGTAATTATTTTTGGATCAAGTTCAATTGAATTGGATTCAGTTGGGTTTGACCCGATTAGGTTAAGAGTTGACCTAATCGTCGAGATGGTTTGGTCCCTGATTTGATCAGGGGTTGGACTTAATCAATTCCTGATTTGATTAGGATTTTATTGAGCTTAATTAAGCCTAATTAAGTTGGGTTTAAATTAGTCTAATTGGGCCTAACTTATTTGGTTCAATTAGGTTGGTTTAAATAATGAAACCACCTTGACCCAAACTCCCTGTGCCACCTCACATCCACTGCGCCCATTTGAATTCATGAGAAAAAATTTCTCGTGAATTTTTTTCTCACACAAAGCCCTCCCCACGTCCACTTTTGTGCACCATATGGATGGATAAAGCTGATTAGTTAACCATTCAAATTCAAAGCATGTTTGAATTTGAATTGATAACTTATCTCTTATGCCTTCATGCTTATCCATCTTGTGCGCCACATAACTTACATGAGAAAAGGTTTCTCGTGAAACCTTTCCACGCACAAAGAGTCCATGCCTTCTCTTCTCACGCCATAAGTGGATAGGGATGAGTTGGTTTGCATTTGAATTCAAACTCGATTTGAATTCAAATGTGCAACCACTTATCTTTATCCTCTCACACGGTTAAGACATGTTCGACGTTGTTTTAAAAAGGGGAGAAAGGTGGGGTGTGCATAAGAATTTTTGGAGAGAAAGTTTGGGCCATGAGGAACCTTTCTGCATGAGGTGAAGGTCCAAAACCTTTCGAGAGAAAAAGAAAGAAAAGAAAGAAAAAAGGATGCAGAGTTTTTCTTAGTGTACCCTAAAGTTTCAGCTTGGGGTTCGAGAAGTGAGAAGGTGAGCTACGAGTATCATGAGCCTACCAAATTTTAGAGAGATCTTCAACATCCTCTCAAGCATATCTGTAGATGATCTGGAGCATCTAAAGAATCGACAGACATCAACGAAAGAGTTCGATCAGCATCAGCCATCAAAAGGGCTCTACAACGAGCTAGCACTTGTGAGGAGCCGATCAGACCGGGAGCCTCGTGTGGATGATCCGCAGAGGTCAGACACCCTGTGTGGCTGTGTTGTGGTGATCAGAGCCTCCCGACAGTGATCAGATTGCGGAGATCGACTACCCGCATAAAGGTATTATGTTCTGAACATATTACAGTAAAGTGTTTACTGTTCAAATTCGAATTTCAAATTTAAATGCATGCATGCTGTATATCATATTTAGATCCTAGTGTAGGATAAATATATATTAATTAATTAGATTAAATAATATTTTCCACTGTAAAATCATAATTTTGAAAAAGTTTTAAAATTTCCATTTTACCCCTGCACTGAATTACGCTTCAAATGGTATCAGAGCAGGTTCTAAGATATGATATATGAATTTACATGCGTAGATTAAGTTATAATCTAAAAGTTTAAATTTAAAATTTAAAATTTAAAATTTAAATTTTAAATTTTGAAAGTTGTTCGAAATTCAAAAATTCAAACATTTGAAATTCAAAATTTGAAATTTGAATTTTAAAATTTGAAATTCAAAATTCAAAATTCAAAAATTTGAAATTCAAAATTTAAAATTTGAAATTTGGTTGAAATTTAAAATTTAAAATTTAAAATTTAAAATTCAAAAATTTGAAATTTGAAATTTGTTTGAAATTTGAAATTCAAAAATTTAAAATTTAAAATTTGAAATTTAAATTTTGAAATTGGTATATTTAGATATACTTGATCCAAGTAGTAAGTAATCTAATTGGGTTGGTTGCCATGGCCGTCCGATCATAGGAGAAAAGTAGGGTTTAAAGGCCCTTTCCTCCCATTCGATGGGGTCTCTTATGCCGGTAGGGGTGCCACTGCAATTATATCCCATGTAGATGAAGCAGCGAAAGGACTTAATTGTAAAGGTTCAATTATAAAATTTATCATGAATGTGTTAGATTAGATCTAAAGCAATATTCATGATTTATTTTGATTGAGTTATTTTCTATTATGTAATTAGCAATAGGATTGCTATTTATGAAATGTGCTGATCTATTTGTGAAATGAGTCAACATATTTGATGAACAGAAAAATAAAATCTTTCATATTTGAAAATTATTTTCAAAAAGCCAAACCCTGACCCATCAGTCCAAATACTTAATTAAAAGAATTAAGTATTGTCAAGTTGGTCTAGAATTGTGAATTAAGACCTAAGACAATTGCATAAACTTGTGGGTCAATGGGTTAGATGGATTAGGTCCATAATTGGGTTAGACCTAAGGTTAGCTTAAAGAAATGGACTAAATTAGAGTAACTGGTCCAATCTAATCAAAAGTTGAATTAGATTAGGTCAAGGACACTCTAGACTCAACTCCAATAGTTGTAGTTGAATGGGTCCATGTCTTTAACTAGACCAAGATGGACTTAATTCATGGCTATACGGTGGAACCCTATTTACTAAGTTGATCAAATTAAAACTAATGAACCGGTTGGTGTCTAAGGTAAGTTCGGCAGTTTGACCAGTGGTTCTTAAGTGGGAGCTACTCGCATTGATTCGATCTCTGACGAGTTAATGGCATATCCCCACCACTGATCTCACTTACCTGGCCAACCTGGTGAGTTAGATTTTGATTAGATCACTTGGTGATTAGGGCTCACCCATGTCATTAGATAAATCAGTGTGATTGATTTAGGTGCTCCTAATGCCGGCTTTAATTAAATTCTTTTTTAATCTGACTTGGTGAAGTCAGTGGGAGGATTGAAATTGGCTGGAAATATATTCTCTTCTATCCTTTAATAAAATCCTCAAAAATTATTAGGTCCTAAAAATGATTAAGTTATAGTGATAACTAAGTCATAGCCTCCCATTAAGTGAGTGATAATGAGCCATTAGTTTAATAATCATTGGAGGCCCAAAGGCCTGGTGCTTATTGACTAATGGAATTATCATTCATAGTATGATAATTTGGTTTGAATCTTTCTGATGGTGGTCAGGTTGGCCGGCCAAAGTCAGGCCTGATCATTTATTGGTCTGATTCACCAAATCAAGTCATGTTAATGGTTGGACCTAACCAGATCTTTTCAGTGGAGGCCAAAGCCTACTGATTAGGTTCTAGGGCAAAATTGATTACTATAAGTTGTTTAGAAAAGCAACTGGTTATGAACCTACCCATAGATGCACATGAGTTGACCAACCAAAGTTGAGCTCGTGTGTAGTCTGTGTGGATTCTAGTACCTACTAAGGAATTAAAGTAATTCCTCGAATTGGAGGTTGAGGCTACCAGTTCGTAAAAATATTAGGAGAAACTTTAGACTAAAGTCCAAGTCTTTAGTATTAATAATTTGTGTACTAATAGAGATCTGATTTTTCTTTATGCAGCTATAGCCACTACCCTGTCGCTCCAGTCATTATTAGATAATGACAAGCTCATGGGACCGAATTTTAATAGCTGGTATCAAAAATTAAAAATTATCCTTGAGCATGAGTGGATCTATTATGTAGTAATGGATCCTGCACCCGAAGAGCCAGCCCCGAACGCAAGAGGGATGGTTCGAGACACTTACCAGAAGTGGCTCAACGATCGGACCATCGTTCGATGCATAATGCTGGCGACAATGAGTGATGAGTTCAGTCGTAGGTTTGAGAACATCCAGCCACAGGAGATGCTTCAAATGTTGAACAACTCCTTTGGCACTCCTGACGATGTTGAAAGGCACAAAACTAGTTGTGCCATTTTCAATGCTCGAATGAGGGATGGGGCCTCAGTCACTGATCATGTACTGTACATGATCGAAATGATTGAGTGCCTAAGTAAACTGGGCTTTCCCTTGCATGAGCAGCTCGATAAGGATGCGATCCTTAATTCATTGCCCAAGTCCTTCCTCCCCTTCCTTACTCATTTTCGAATGACAAAGCCTGCAGTGAACTACCACGGCTTGTTGGGGTTGTTGCAGAACTTTGAGAAGGAGCACCAGCTCCATAAGGAATTGGTGAATGTTGTGGGAGGGTCTTCTTCTGGTCGTCAATCCTTTAAGAATGGGAAGAAGAACAAGAAGAAGAAGAACAAGAAGGTGCAGCCGCATGCTGGGATGTCTGCACAGGGTCAGATCAAGAAGCGCAAGCCCGACCAGAGCTAGGCGGAGTGTTTCTTTTGCAAGAAGCAGGGGCACTGGAAGAGGAACTATCCTCTATACATTGCCTCCCTGGACCCAAACAAGCCGAAGAAGAAGCAAGGTAATTATATGATAACACCTTGTAACTTTTCCATTTGTGATACTACTGCCTGGGTATTGGATACCGAAAGCCCTTATCATATTTGCAATTCGATGCAGGGTCTGTAGGTTAGTAGGAGATTTGATAACGGCGAGAGGTTCCTGAACGTTGGAGATGGAAGCAAAGTTCCAGTTCTAGCATTAGGAATCATGAACCTTGTAATCAATTTTCGTAATGTAATTCTGAGTGAATGTCACTATTATCCAAGCTTTTTATTAAATATTATTTCTGTAGGCCTTTTGGCCATGTATGGTTATCAATTTTTAATAAAAGAAAATATTTGCAATATCATTTTGAATGGTGTTACAATGTTTGTTGGATAAATAAATAATAAAATTTACTTACTATCACAGCCTGTTAATGTGGTTCAAACCTCCGGTAAATACCCTAGAATAGATAATGTGTCAAATGTCTACTTTTGGCACTGTAGGCTAGGTCATATCAATAAGAACAGGATAAACAGGTTGGCTCAAGAAGAAATTCTTGATGTTGGTGATTGTGAATCACTTCCAACCTGTGAGTCCTGTCTTCTTGGGAAGATGACCAAGTCACCTTTTACTGAAAAAGGTGAGCGAGCCAGTGAACTCTTAGGTCTGGTACATTCTGATGTATGTGGACCTATGAGCTCAAGTGCAAGAGGTGGATATTTCTACTTCATAACCTTCACAGACGACCTATCGAGGTATGGGTATGTCTATTTCATGAAGCATAAGTTGGAGTCTTTTAAAATATTCAAACTATTCCGAAATGAGGTAGAAAAATAAACTGAAAAGTGTATTAAAGCTCTTCGATCTGATCGAGGAGGTGAATACCTTTCCAATGAGTTTTTGACATATTTAGGGGAGAATAGGATTCTCTCTCAGTGGACTCCTCCTGGAATACCACAGCATAATGGTGTGTTTGAAAGGAGGAATCGGACCTTGTTAGACATGGTCCGATCCATGATGGGGTTTGCTGGTCTGTCGATCTCCCTCTGGGGATATGCGCTCGAATCAGCTTGTTACCTTCTAAATAGGGTTCCGAGTAAGTCTGTAACCAAAATGACATATGAGTTATAGATAGGACGTAAGCCAGTACTCTCGCACCTAAGGGTTTGGGGGTGTCTGGCTTATGTTAAACATTTAATTACGGACAAGCTTGGACCTAGGTCTGACAAGTGTAATTTCATAGGGTACCCAAAAGAGACCAAAGGGTATTATTTCTACCTAGCTGATGAGCAAAAGGTATTTGTCAGCCTTAAGGCAATCTTTTTAGAAAAGAAGTTCCTTGGTGAAGGGACTGTTGCCTCTAAGGTCGAACTTGAGGAAGTTCGGCAGGTGGAAAAACCGACACAAGTAGCTAAACCTGAACCGGATTTGGTTAGACCAAATTTGGAGCCCATTGTTGATGCACCCTTAAGATGATCTGGTAGAGTACCACATCAATCGGACAGATACTTTGGTTTCTTGATCTGGAGCGGCGATCCTATCGAACTTGATGAAAATGATGAGGATCCGATCACCTACATAGATGCAATACAAAGATCTGACTCTGAAAAATGGCTAGAGGCCATGAAATCCGAAATGGAGTCCATGAAGGTCAACGATGTGTGGATATTGGTTGACCCACCCGAAGGAGTAAAACCCATAGGGTGTAAGTGGGTCTTCAAGAGGAAGAGGGGCACAGACGAAAAGGTAAAAACCTATAAAGCCCATCTGGTTGCCAAGGGATATCGTCAACATTATGGTATAGACTATGACGAGACATTTTCTCCTGTGGCAATGCTCAAATCCATTCGGATTATGCTTGCGATAGCTGCCCATCTGGACTATGAAATCTAGTAGATGGATGTGAAGACAGTTTTTCTAAACGGAGAGCTGGACGAAGAGGTGTATATGATACAACCTGAAGGATTCACATCCACAGATGAGTCTAAGGTGTGCAGGCTATAGAGGTCAATTTATGGACTTAAGCAGGCATCCCGGAGTTGGAACATACGTTTTGATAGGATGATCAAGACGTATGGCTTCATTAAGAACGGAGAAGAGCCCTGCATTTATAAGTGGGCTAATGGTCCAGTTGTGGTATTTTTTGTATTGTATGTGGATGACATTCTCTTAATCAAGAATGATGTCCCTGCATTATAGGGAATAAAGATTTGGCTGTCATCACAATTCTCCATGAAGAATCTAGGAGAAGCTTCCTACATCCTAGGGATGAGGATCTATAGGGATAGATCTAAAAGGTTGCTTGGCTTATCCCAATCCACGTATATTGATACTATGCTGAAGAGGTTCAACATGGAGAAATTCAAGAAAGGCTATCTACCGATAGGCCATGGAATTTCTCTCTCGAAGAGGGATTGTACGACAACACCTCAAGAGAGAGAGCGTATGGATAGAATTTCATATGCTTCGGCAGTGGGATCTATCATGTACGCCATGATATGTACACGACCAGATGTGGCATACTCACTAGGGGTAGTGAGTAGATACCAATCTGATCCAGGAGAGAATCACTGAAAGGTTGTTAAAACCATCCTGAAGTATTTAAGAAATACTAAGGACCAGTGGCTTGTTTATGGTGAATCGAACTTGAGACTTATAGGGTTTACAGACTCTAGTTTCTAGTCTGATCACGATGATAGCAAGAGTGTGTCGGAATTTATTTTTATCCTTAATGGTGGGGCTGTCTGTTGGAAGAGTTTCAAGCAGGACACAGTGGCTGATTCAGTTTGCGAGGCGGAGTATGTCGCTGCATCAGATGCTGCCAAAGAAGTGGTGTGGCTGAAGAAATTCATCACCGAGCTTGGAGTAGCACCCTCCCTTGTTGGTCCAGTTTTGCTCTACTGTGACAGCTCTAGAGCCATTGCTCAGGCGAAGGAACCGAAGGCACACCAGCGGATGAAGCATATTCTGCACCGCTACCATCTCATCCAGGAAATCATGGATCGAGGTGACGTCGACCTTGAGAAGATCGACGGGAAGGAGAACCTGGCCGACCCATTCACTAAAGCCATTGCGGTGAAGGAGTTCGATGACTTCAATTCGAAGATGGGTATTAGATACTACACCGATTGGCTTTAGGCCAAGTGGGAGATTATTGGGAATAGTGTCCCAAAGTCAATCGTCAGTCTGTTGACGGTTGTATTCTTTGTTGTATTAGTACATGAATTATAAATTAATAAAAATTATTTTGATATTTTTCATCACAAATTATTTCATCTTCTAATGAACTCCTGTGTTGTGATGAAGTCCTTAGAACTATTTAGACTCGACAAAGGAGGATTTGTCGTTTAGTCCTTAAACCAGTTCGCGACCAAATGATACATTGTTATCAAGGACAACAATATTTATCAAGCATAGGTCATTGTGTACCATATAGGTTGGTTGTCCTCTTAACCAAGGAGTGTGGAGATACTGGTATGGCATACAGGTGAGATGTAAGGGTACATCTGCACTGAACATGACCGACTCTGGAGCTATTTCTGCTGTCAAAATTTGCTCCGATGAGATATGGGTATAACTGTCTCTCTGATTTGAGACCGCCACGGTGACTTGCACGCAACTCACTGCACTTAGGCACTAGACTACCTGAATTTCTAATTCAGTGACGGAAGGATGCTGGGTGTAGTCAAGTACTTGACTTGTCGGTGCATGTGTCAAGATGGGATTGACCACTCCAGTTGAGGAGTTGTGTATAGTCGTGTTTCAATTTAGCAAACCCTTGGCCAGGGTAGTCCTAGTGAGGAGTCACAGGACTGTTTGAGTTGAACACGACTCGGATGATCTAATCAGGGTTGACAGTTTAACCCTGAGTCATCCTAAACACAGGAGTCAAAAGGGATGAATTATACAATAACCATATTCATGTAGGTTCTGAGTGTTACGATTGTGACTATTCGACCTATCCGGATGTCGGGTACCATTGCTAGATGGTCACTTCGATTAGTACAAAAATTGGTTCCTGTGCTATCGGCTTAGGTTCGAACCTGCGGGGTCACACACATTAGAGGTTCCTATCTGATCTGATGGCTGATGAAGAGTCCTAATATTCGTGGACTATGAGTCCTACGTGTCTGGGACTCTATGATCGAGAATCAAGATTCTCTGATCATGAGTCACACACATTTTGGGTATCGGGGTCAAGAGTCCCACTAGTTTGGGACTCTTCAATCAAGATTTCATATTGATGGACTTTGATACTCGATTGCCCATCGGATTTGGACTCAATATTTATAAGAGATTTAATTAGTAATTTGATTGCTAATTAACTTAATTTGATTGAGTAATTATTTTTGGATCAAGTTCAATTGAATTGGATTCAGTTGGGTTTGACCCGATTAGGTTAAGAGTTGACCTAATCGTCGAGATGGTTTGGTCCCTGATTTGATCAGGGGTTGGGCTTAATCAATTTTTGATTTGATTAGGATTTTATTGAGCCTAATTAAATCTAATTAAGTTAAATTTAAATTAGTCTAATTGGGCCTAACTTATTTGGTTCAATTAGGTTGGTTTAAATAATAAAACCACCTTGATCCAAACTTCTTGCGCCACCTCACATCCACTGCGCCCATTTGAATTCACGAGAAGGAATTTCTCGTGAATTTTTTCTCACGCAAAGCCCTCCCCACGCCCACTTTTGTGCGCCATATAGATGGATAAAGCTGATTAGTTAACCATTCAAATTCAAAGCGTGTTTGAATTTGAATGGATAACTTATCTCTTGTGCCTTCATGCTTATCCATCTTGTGCGCCACATAACTTACACGAGAAAAGGTTTCTCGTGAAACCTTTCCACACACAAAAAGTCCACGCCCTTCTCTTCTAATGCCATAAGTGTATAGGGATGAGTTGGTTTGCATTTGAATTCAAACTTGATTTGAATTCAAATGTACAACCACTTATCTTTATCCTCTCACGCGGTTAAGACACGTTTGACATTGTTTTAAAAAGGAGAGAAAGGTGGGGCGTGTGTAAGAATTTTTGGAGAGAAAGTTTGGGGTGTGAGAAACCTTTCTACATAAGGTGAAGGTCCAAAACCTTCCAAGAGAAAAAGAAAGAAAAGAAAGAAAAAAGGATGCAGAGTTTTTCTTAGTGTACCTTAGGGTTTCAGCCTGGGGTTCGGGAAGTGAGAAGGTGAGCTATGAGTGTTGTGAGCCCACCAAATTTTAGAGAGATCTTCAACATTTTCTTTAGCACGTTTGCTGATGATTCAAAGTATCCAAAGAATCGGTAGACATCGATCGAAGGAGTTCGATCAACATCAGCCGTCAAAAGGGCTCTACAATGAGCTAGCACTCATGAGGAGCCGATCAGACCAGAAGCCTCATGTGGATGATCCGCAGAGGCCAGACATCCTGTGTGGCTATGTTGCGATGATCAGAGCCTCCCGACGGTGATCAGATTATGGAGATCGACTACCCACATAAAGGTATTATGTTCTGAATACATTACAGTAAAGTATTTACTGTTCAAATTCGAATTTTAAATTTAAATGCATGCATGCTGTATATCATATTTAGATCCTAGTGTAGGATAAATATATGTTAATTAATTAGATTAATTAATATTTTTTACTATAAAATCATAATTTTGAAAAAAATTTAAAATTATCATTTTACCCCTGCACTGAATTACGCATCAATTAGATGCAAGAATGCAAGTAGATAAGAAAATTTAGAAAGAAAGCAAGTAAGCACAATACAAACAAACAAGATTTATAGTGGTTTGATGCCAACCTTGCACCTACATCCACTCTCCAAGCTCCTACTTGGAAATTTAAATCTACTAAACCGTATTCAACAAGAATACAATGTCGATACCTCCGACTCTAGCTATTCCAAACTAGAATACTTATTTTTCAGATACAAGCCAACCCAATACAATCCGATTCAAGGTTTAGACAAACCTTTTCAAGTTTTGGAACCCTTCCAAAACTAAAGATCAAGACAAAATAGAGTATGTGAGTTAATCACATGAAAATATAAATTTAGCTCCTTTGATGAGCAAATAAAACTTTAAATACACTTTACACAATAAGAAAGAAGCTTGTCTGATTTTTCTCAAGGTGGTTGAAGATTTGAATGAGCTCTTAAGGGGTTGGTGAACTTGAAATGAACGCTTCTTTAACTTCAAGAGGGCTTTTTGCTTAGGACTGAAATGAATGCTTGAAGATCCTTATTTATTCCCTCCTTTAAGTGCCTTTTATAACTTCAAATGATGGTGGAGAGTAATTTGGACTGAAATAAAACTGTTGGAGATCATTAAATGAGTATTAAATACAGTCAAAACAAGCTGAAAACTAGCCGTTGTGGAGTTTTTCCGTCACAGGAGTCGACTCATAGGATCGACTCATACACATGAGTCAACTCATGGGGTCGACTTCTGTGGCACAGAATAAAAAATGACTGTTCTATAATTTTGACGTACATAGCAACAGAGGTCGACTCATAAGGTCGACTCATGCACAGGGGTCGACTCAATTGGGTGTGTCAGCCAAAAAATCAGCGTGCCGTTCAGTCCCTTTTGACATGAGTCGACTAATAGGGTCGACTCGATTTTATAAACATGATTTTCTTTCAAAATATACATCCAAAAATATTGAAATTATCTCCAATAGATCACAAATCTTCTGTTCTTGCTCTTGAGGCTTTCGAGTTAGGACTTGGTGAAATTATGATTTTGTCTCTGAAAAATAATAAATCTTTTTCCAAGCCAAAATCATTAGTAACCTCCTCAAATGCTTTGTAATCATCAAAATTTATTCAAGGAGCAACATCTACCTTGGGATATCAAATATCAATAGAGTAGTTGTACCTTTTTGATGTAACCGAATCACTGTAACCAGTCGAGAACGATCAACACCAGAAAGATACCCGCATCTCTATAATGATGGAAGACCTCTAGACTTAATAATTAGTGAGAAGATTTAGATTTAGGTCTCTTCTAAATTAACAGATCTAACATTCGACTGATTAAATTTAGGTCAGCACATTAACATATCTAACCAGCCTAGTCGGCATGGGTGAACTCGAGTCAACAAGTAACCTTGTACGAAACTGAATCTCCCAAGATGGCTAGATAAGTTAAGATGAGTGGTGGTCTCCTATTTGCTTTCCTTAGATACCAATCAAAATTGACTAGATTAGATAATGAAACTAATTTAATAACCACTATCT
Organism: Elaeis guineensis; assembly: GCF_000442705.2. Lineage (NCBI taxonomy): Eukaryota > Viridiplantae > Streptophyta > Magnoliopsida > Arecales > Arecaceae > Elaeis > Elaeis guineensis. Next base: position 11,623,219 of record NC_026008.2, on the reverse strand, counting down.
AAATACTTGCCTTAGACATCAAATTGATTGATTGGAATCGATCAGGTTAACCTATTGAAATGGGCTCGAACCACTAAGCCAAATTCAGTTTTGAATCAATCAACTCACATCAAAATGTGAGTCGATGCGACCAACTACAACTAAACTCAACTTTGAGCTCCTTTGATCTAATCTTAATCAACCATTGATTAGGTTCAATCAACTACTCAAAATCGAAATTAGGTTCTATCCTGATCTAATCAATTTGATCCTAATTGTAGTTTGATCATTAGATCTAATTTATTCAACCTATACCCACATGCAACAATATAATTTCATATCCAAAAATAATTTTTATATTATGTTTCATTGTATGCATTAGTGGCTTATGATCTTAAAATTGTTTCAAACCTAAATCCAATGTCATATATCATATATATGTAGTTTTAGATCTAAATTAAAACATGCATCACATATACATCAAATTTCAGATCTAAAATTAAAATTATACATATCAAATACATGTAAAATTATATCTAAAATAATAATTAAAATATTTTGAAATCATCTTTTCAAAAATCGGTTCGCATTAAACTAGGACAATCTTTTCAATATAGGGGTAAATCCTGTACCAGGATAACCTTATACCAGTTTGATGTGAACTTTTAATCATTATAATTTTAGATCTAAATATAAAATAAGACATATCATATATATAAATTTTTAGATTTAAAAGATTGATTTAATTACTTTGAAAGTAGTTTTCAAAACTGATTCATTTTGTGCTAGGGCAACCTTATAATATAGGTGGTAAACCTTATACCAGGATAACCTTATATCAGCACAAGATCAATTTTAAATCATTAAAACTTTCAGATCTAAGACAAAAATTAAATCATGTGTCTTTAAAAATCAATGGCTTTGATACCACTGTTAGAATGTCGGGTAGGGTGCATGTGCAGATTTCAAAAATCTTTTTGATCACAACGAAAAAATAATAAGGTTAAATCTTTTAACTCCACATGCAATAGATCTCATCTAATTCTATCCAAGCCCAAGAAAAAAAAAATATATATAATCTAAAAATAAAATAAGTATGAGATCAAATCTCAATACATTAGCACAGGTAGAAATTCACTGCTATCGATGATCTCTGGTTCGAAGTTCCTCGAGCCGCACATATGTCCGACCTCTATGGATATCCATCGAGATCAACCTAGAATTAATCTTCTCATCATAGATCCTTCTTCTCTAAGTAGGCTCTTAGTCCTCTAGAACCTTGATCAACCCTTGATCAAGAATGCAAAATCAACTCTTTGATTTACAACCTTTTCTCTTCATTCTTCATTGTAGATGAACAACTCCTTAACCTTGGCATGTAGAAAGATGGGACGCCCAACCTTTAGGTGTGGAAAGAGAAGAGGCAGAGAGGGAGTGGCATGGAGAAGGAGAGAGGAATTCTTGTTTCACAAAATTCTACAACAACCAAACCCTAAAAGAACTTCTCTTTAAATAGATTCTATCTTGACCTAAAAGAGAAACTAATTAACTTAAAAAGGCACATTTTTATCTCATAAGAGATTCTACCTTTTTAATCTAATTTTTTTTCATTAAAACCAGACTTAATTGGGAGGTTATCAGTCTCTTTTAGCAAGCATATGGGGTGCCCCAGTTAGATAAGGTAATCTGAGTGGAAGCCTCATGTCATGTAGGGTAGGTAGATGGTGTGCCAACATTTGGCACCCCCTTAGGGTTTCCTAGCATATGAGAGGGGGCGTGGCCCCTCTATCTCTCTCCTTCCATGCCCATTCATAAGAGGGTGAGGGCCCCCCAAAAATTATCCAAGGTTGGCGCCTCTTGGTCCTGCTAAAGAGGGAGGAAGGTGCCACCCAATCTTTCCAATTAGTCCACACACACACTAGGAGATAATGAGAAGATAATAAAGAGATAATGAAGAGATAATTTAATCAACTAATTGACTTAATCCAATCTTTTTGTGCTCATTATTAGGTGCCCAATTAAATCCAAATGGATTTAGGTTAGGTTCAAGGTTATGGACTTGATCCAATTGAAGTTTCAAGAAGAATTAAGTTTAATCATGTGCTTGCATGGTTCTCTTAAACCCAATAGAATTTCAATAAACCCTAATTCAATTAGAACATCATAACTTCAATTGGCAAATTCAAGATTAATTCCCTTAATATGTGATCCCATGGGTTCTATTCTATCTGGTAGTGAGATATATTATGATTTTCATCATAATATCATCAAAACTCTTTTCAATAGATCGAAACATTTTCAATTCTACCCATCAAGGGTCATCGATCATCAAGACGATGTCCAATGAGTCCCACAATCCACCAGCGATACCTAGCAGTATGTAGTAGCAACTCAGTAGAATGAAAGTACGAATCTCTAGGTACAATTATCGTATGATTCAGTCCTTCTATCATGAGTCCCAACTTGACAGAGGTCATGGAGAACTTGTTAGACCCCATTGTCAATCATATGCTAGATTGGCTCGACTCTAATTCATATGTGAATTCTGTAAAAAAATTTTTTCATTATTCACACTTGCTTGAGTCAAAGACTTTTTGAACTCAGTCTCGCAAATTGCATAGGACTTCTCTTTTTCTACCAAGATCGATAGATTTCTTCTAGGTGTATCCTACTTCAAATAGTGAATCTGAACCTACTGTAGCCAATGAAAGAATAATGCCCTACAAGTCAATCGCATGGGATGCGATAGGGACTTTCTTGTGTTATCTTCCTGCTCATTTGCATGACATTAGTCATTTTATTTATGAGATACTGTGTTTTATCATTTGCTACCTCATATTTTTATGATTATAATAAATCTCATAGATTAGGGCAATGATTTTAGGGCAATGATGAGATCATGCTAGTGAGATCTAAAATTTTGATAGCTTCAATCTAAAATATTTCCAATCGTTGGACCATCGAGTTGGAGATCAATGATGCCGGTAAGATCGATACATCCTATGTATGCTTAATGGAGACAGTAGTTGATCTCACAATCACTTGTGTGGTGATACCAATACAAGGATGTAGGTGCTCATTAGAGAATGAATTCACTAAATTGACCCACAGGAAGAACATCTGATAGAGCCTTACAGCATGTCAATAGATAGTTCTCCAGTGGGAGTGGTGCAAGTGACCTTTGACCTGAGATCACCATGGTACTTTGTGTACATAGATCCTTACTTTGGTTTATTCTCTAGCACACCACTTTGAGATGTGTATAGGATATTCTGGGTATGGTGAAGTATGCATGGAGGTTGTGAGTGGTCAACAAAGATCGATCACTCCTTGTAAGAGGAGAGAACATCCTATGTGATCTCATAGGATGATGACTCTAAGAGTCTCTGACCAGAGCAGGGATGAATAGTAAAAAAGATTTTTATGGATTCATCAATCGAGTCATCATCATCAAATTAAGATACATATGGTTAGATATTTGAGCTTGATATATTTTTATGCCCATGGTCTTTCCAGGATGTTGTATGATCGAGGGATGGAATTGTATGGTAACTCACCATGGAAGGATAATTTTGATATTTTCACCAAACTCCAAATTTTTTGGATAGTCATGACACATTGCTAGTATCAATCTTGACTTGTGGACTCATCAGAATTAAAAAAGTTTAATTCAAGAATCAATTAGGAAGAGTCCTAGTTGATTGGGACTCTTGAGCTGAACTAATCTAATTGGATTAGAGTTATATCCTGACTCTAGGTCCACTGCTGGCTAAATTTGAAATCCAATGAGTCACATACAATAGAAATTTGATCTTGATCCAATCTATTTAGATTTATTATAAATCTAATGGGTTAATTGAATTTCTAGCACATGAATTAACTCAAGTTCCCAATTGGGTTTAGTGCAAAAGTGTTTGTGCTAACCCTTGACTTGTAGCCTTGACCTAATGTGATTGGGTTTGAACCAATATTTAAATAGGTGGCTTATTTGATTTTTATGAAAGAGTTTCATGTGAATCAACCTCCTCCATGCCAAGCCACACACCAAATTAATTGGGATGCCACATTTATTTTTGGCGTTAAAGAAGGAGAGTCCTCCTTTCATACTCCTCTTAATTTCCTTGCATGGTTCCACACATCCCTTTGTTTTGTGTGACATCAGATGGTGCCTTGGGATGTGGGGATGCAGAAGAGAAGGAAGAGTCTTTCTCTAGAAAAAAACTTGAAGGCCAAAATTAATTTGAACGCCCCTCCTATTGTGCATTGAATATGGAAGAGTGTTTATTGTTAAGGACTCTTGATATCTCACGCCATTTCCTTTCTCACACTCCATATGATGGTGTTCTAATTTTTCTATGTAGAGGAGTCCTTCTACAAATAAAACTCCTCTTATTCCACACTACACACCTTTGGATTACATGCTAAAAATTTATTTTTAGTATGTAAAGGAGATGCGACGCCAAGAGTTGGCGCCCCTTGGAAAAATATGTGGTGCCCCTTCATACCTTATTTAAGGGGTGCCCCATATGGCATAAATTCTCATACAAGAGTGGTTTAGATGTGAGATTAGATGAGAAAAAGATAGGAAAAATCTGAAGTGAAAAAGATAAGAAAAAGAGAGAGAAAAATAGAAAGGAAGGAAAGAGAAAAGGAAAAGCATGTGATGCTTGTCCTAAAACCAGATTGTTCATGTATTGAACATATGATCTGATATTTATGTGGTGAGATCATTTGAGAAAAAATTTCTAGAGTGATCCTAGTGGAGGTCTCGAAGGCATACAAGTGATGGTACAATCCGTTCTTATGAAAGACGATCAGCAGAGAGCTTGCGAAGAAGATTGCAGCACCATGTCGAATTGGAAAGGGCCCTGATCAATCCTGTATGGAACATCGTTGGAGGGCTTCTACTTTGGAGTTTCATGGAGATCTCGAGATTACCAGTTCATGATCTTTGTGTTGGTATATGGCTTCTAATCTTCTCTTGTTATGCATGCTTATGTTATTTGATTGCAATCATTAAGGTGTTTCTTGAGCTTTTATATTCAGGTAGTCTAGTTTAAATGTTAAACTTGTTTTCAATTATTGAATGTAAGTAAAAATTCTTAAAATTTATATTTTACTGTATTACCAAAATCTAACAATGGTATCAGAGCCACCCTTCATTGATTCAATCAAATTTTATGTTATTATTTTGATATGTATTAGATCCAGTTCAAACTATATCAAAATTAGATTTTTTGATTGATGTTTAGTTCATGTTCTTGATGTATTTTTTGTAAATGATAAATATTATCAATCTATGATCAAACCTTGGATATAAAATTCCATGGTCTTTAAACTTGTGAGACAAGTTTAAGATCAGATCCCATGATCTAATTTTTGATGGATTGAAATCCAGTGCATGTGATGCGTGGAGCCTTGGAATGCTACACATGGAAGTACATTGCCAAGACTTAGGGTTCTTGTATTTGATGCATTTACCTAAGATCTAAGGGCTAACCACCATGTTATTGGGCACTCACCATTATGGGTCTACCATCTTGATTATTGTTCTAGGTATGTGTAGAGCCGAAAAAATTTGATCATGGAAAAGAAGCATCAGATATAAATTAGAGTTTTTGTCGATGGATTTGTCTAACTATAATTCATTGATCTAATATGATTAGAATTAATGATTATAGATTAAATCAAATTCATAGTTCTAATTTGATTAGAAATCATGTTTAATTTAGAATAATCAAATTATCATTTACCTAATTCGATTAGGTTTTGAGTTATGGTTGACCAAATCTATGCTTATCTAATTGATTTAGGTTTACCTAAGAATTGATCAATATAACTCAATAGGATGACAAATGATTAACTTAAAATTAAATTTAGATCAAGAATTGAACCCAAATCAAAACCTAGTTGGATCCTATGTCTAAATATTTAAACATCTTCATTGACATGTTTATGAATGATGTCACAATTTAAATAACATGAGTAGTTTGTTATCATATTTTATAATTGTTATAAAATACATGTTGAGTGATTATGGACTATGGAATATCTATGTGATGGATGTATGCATGAATAGTTTTCTATTGACTGATTATATAAATGCATCTGTAAGAGTTGCAATAGGGGCTTGGTGCCCTGAATGCATTGTATTATCAGCTATACTTTTCTTTTGAATGTCCCCAACTATTGATTTGAATTTTTACATATTGATATAAAGTGATAGAAAAAAAATTATTTGAGAATAGATAAAAATTATTTCTCTCTATTTTCAAATATAGATCAAGCATTTGTAGACTTCATAGAGATGAAGACTAGACTACCAGTCATTTGTAGAGCAAAGGTGCATTAAGATTGATGATGAGATAGTTCAATCTATGATGCACCTAGAGTATGAACTATAAATCATCCTGTGGCTCGGATGATCTTTCAAAAGTCCATAACCATTAGTTTTTCTTTTTTATGCTCTTATATGTTGGTAGTTAGATTTAAAGTTTAGATTGCATATGATGCATGAATATATGTTTAAGATATGCATGAGACCTAAGACCCTCATTTAAATTATATTAAGTCTTAATGGCAAAGTGTTAAGAACACTACCCATGCCTTCCTTCATGCCAAGTCAGTATTATGTCAAGATCCAGAGCAGGCTTGTTGTGCTATCCATAAGGCTTGCTATGGAGACCGATTTGATACTGTCTTGGTGTATAATGAAGCTAATAGTATTTAGCTCATACCAAGTCAATAGAGTATGTCAAAAACTATAGTGAGTTTGTTGTGCTATCCACAAAGCTTGCTATAATGATTGGTATGATGTTGACTTAGTGATGCTTATGTTATATTCTGGTAGTGCTGTCTTGTTGTGCTATGTACAAAGATAGTATTATTCAGATATGATCATAATTAAAGGATATGACTTAACTAAAATACTATAGTTTGTTGTGCTATCCACAAGGCTATAAGTATTTTAGAAATAAAAGTTACATTGAAAGTTGCATGAGATGCAATTGATAAAGAGTTACCACCTTTGAACTCATAGGAGCTTATTGTGTTATCCACAAGGCTTTTTATGAGGAATTGGGATCTCAACGCCACTAAGGAACTAGATGATATATTTTTTTTGATTTCATACTTGAGAGCTATAAAATTTGTTAAAATAGTGAGAGACACAATTAGATAAAAACCTCATCTAAATTATGCATGTCATCATGAGTAGTCCTTTTGTGTTCTTATATATACATTTGCATCTTCACTATCACTGCATAGAATATTTTTAAAATTGACTGAACATCATGGAATTATTGAGGAACCTGAGAATAATTCTCATATAGGAGATAGTCTCCTATTCTCTTAATTTTGATTTGATCGGAGTTGATATTTTATAGAAGGAAAAACCACATATGAGATATGACGGGGATGACAGTATGACTGTCAAAATGTATTCTGATTAACTTAATCATGTGACTAAGTCATTATCATGGATGGTGAGTTAATCTAGGATTAGATCCTACTAACTCACCTAAGTTTCTTCTTTAGCATCTCCTAGGAGAAGAAGGTGAAGAATGTCTTCACCATGGGTATCTAGTATCATTACAGCAATGATGTGCATTAGAGATAAATGGCAAGAGTTATCTTGCAAGTGTGAAGCAGTAGCAGGATGCAAAAGTTGCATCTACTAATTATTTGTATGTGATACAAACTATTTGTCATTGAGTGTTTCAGCTTTAAAATTCTGGATATATGATACCTTATATAGGTTTCACTTATGCAAAATATTGCTGGACCTATAAAACTGAAGTAAGGTGACTACTTATCTTTTTGGCACTGATGGATAATACATTCATACTAAGGCTATAAAAACCTACTTATTTAGAAATTTGTAGACCATTGTAATATGCCTGAATTTATCAAAAATATAATTTCAAATTCTTTGTTATTATAGCATTATTTTGAAACTAATGTAAAGAGTAAAAGTTACTCTCCTTCTGATAAATTTTAAGGCTATGGTTTTATATTTCTGTCACTCAATGACGTTGTTCTTCATGTTGATGAAAATAAAAAATAAATATGTGATGGTCAGATATCTCTAGTATTGCCAACTTGGCCATTTTGTGAGCCAAAGAAAACAAGTAATTCTTTGCCAACTTGGCCATTTTGTGAGCCAAAGAAAACAAGTAATACAAAGAAGAGTTCTTTGTCTGTATGATTTTGAATCATACAGAACATGTAAATCTTGTCTTATGGATAAAATGACCAAGATCCCATTTATTGGATATGGGAAAAGGCAAGCAAGGTATTAGGTCTTGAACATATAGATGTTCAAAGACTAATAATATCTAGACCCAGAGATGGACACTCCATATATGATATGGTGTGATTCTCTAATATGCTTCACAAATTTTGATTCTCATTCTGGGGATATGCCCTAAAAATTACTGTATATGTTTTGAATTAGATATCATCTAAAACTGTAACTATCACTCCATATGAGATATGGAAGAGGCAGGTTGCCTAACTTATGTGAAAAGAGATGTACATAAGTTTTGTGCTAAATCAGATTTTATGTATATTTATAGATTATCCTAAGAGTAGTATATGATACTACTTCTACCACCCTACTAGACAAAAGGTGTTTTGTTAGTAGGTATACCTTTTGGAAAGAAAATTTTTCTAAGAAGGGACAGTGGGAGGATAATTAAACTTGAGAAGTTCAAGACCTATAAACTATCTTATCATAGCCTGTGGAGTATCCACAAGTTGATCCTCAACTAGAAGTACTCATTGATGAGGCACAACCATGAAACACACCTTCTCACTGAAGGTCAATCCGAGTGCGTAATATACCACTCATATATGGATTTGTCATTGAGAATGACTATACACCATACATTATTGAGAATGATATTTTCTTGACCTATTTGGAAATCATCATGAGTAGAGACTCTGACAGATGGCTTGAAACCATGATATCCGAAATGAACCTCCTATATATCAACTAAGTATGAACTGTGATTGAAGCACCTATAGGTATGACCCAACAGGTTGCTAACAGGAATGTCAATCTGAATTTTTGCTATTGCCACACACCATTTAGAGAATTTATCTCTAGTGGGAGGGCAAATGTATTTATAGATTAAAGCTGGCATTAAGGAGATGGTACTTCTATTTTTGATGAGATAGTCAAAATATTTGACTTTATTAAATATAGATGAACCATGTATGTGTGCAAGAAGACAAGTGGGAGTCACACTAACTTCTTGGTAATATATGTGAATGACATACAGTATATTGAGAAGGTAGTCCCGATATTGCACTCGGTTAATGATATACTTATCATAAAAAGTTTTCATGGAAAAAGACTTGGGTTAAGCATCCAATATACTTGGTATCTATAGTGATGGATCTAAGTAGATGTTAGGCTTGTCCCAGTTCAGGTACATGGATTTTATATTGAAAGGGTTCGACATGAATGGGTGTAAAAAAGTTTACTTACCTATATATTCAATGTACGTCGCCTGATGTGGTTTATGTCTTGTGCATAATCATTGATCTCAGACAGATCTATGATAGAATTTTTTTGAAAACTATGATAAGCATTCTCAAAGTATTTGAGAAATACTAGAGGAGCAGTGAATTAGAAAAGTTCCAAACAGCAAACTATATTTGACTCAATTAATTGCTGTTAGTAAAGATAGCTAAGGAAAGTCGCCAGATGAAAGGGCTCATCACTGAGTTGGGTGTGGTCTCACCAGGAGTCCATGCACATCCGAGGCACTTTCACCTCATTCATGATTTGATCATAAAATGGGTTTATATAAAGAACATATTGCTCCTTGGATTGATTTTGATGATTACAAAGCATTTGAAGGGGTTACTAATGATTTTCGCTTGAAAAAGACTTATTGCATTTCAGGGACAAAATCATAATTTTACCAAATCCTGATTTGAAAGCATCAAGTGCTAGAACAAAAGATTTGTGATCCATTGATAAAAATTTTATAGTTTTTGGACATGTATTTTGAAAGATATTCATGATTGAAAATTTGGGTCGACCCCATGAGTCGACTCATGGCACAAAGGGCTGATTGGCACGCAGATTTTTTGGCTGGCACAGTCGGTGAGTCGACCCCATGGGTCGACCCTCAGGCATGAGTCGACCCATGAGTCGACCTCTGCTGTTTTTAGGCCAAAATTACAGAACCATTATTTTCTGCTGTTTTCCACAAAGGTCGACCTTATGAGTCGACCCATTGTTGCTCCTAGATTGATTTTGATGATTACAAATCAGATTGAAGGGATTCAAATAATTTTAAAAAATGAAAAAAAAAATCCTTATGATCTTCAAGGGCAAAATCGTAATTTCATTCAAATCTTGATTTGATAGTATCATTTGGTAGAACAAATGATTTGAAATCTATTGGTGAAAATTTTATTGTGTTTGGACTTATATTTTTGAAGTTATGAAGGTTTGAAGTGCATGAGTCGACTCATGAGTCAACTCATGGCACTGTGAGCTGATTGGCACGCAAAAATTCTCCTTGGCACGCTAGTTTTCTAGCTTGGCACGACCTGTGAGTCGACTCATGAGTCGACCCACAAGGCATGAGTCGACTCATGAGTCGACCCCTGCTAATTTGAGCCAAGAAATTCCAGAAAAGCATTCTCTGGTTTTTGCAACAGAGGTCGACTCATGAGTCGACCCCTGAAGCATGAGTCGACTCATGAGTCGACCCCTGCGACGGGAAATGTCAGCAACGGCTATTTTTTTGCCCGTTTTAATTGCCATTTATGCATCCTAAAAATCCTCTAACGGCTCTTTATCTGCCTAAATTGTTTTCTCTTGCTTCTAATGCTACAAAATGCTTAATTTGATGAAAAAAATTGCAGATTAAATAGCGGATCAAACGTGAAATCAATAAGAAGAGAAGAAGAAGAAAAAGATGAGAAAGAGAGAAGAATAGAAGAGAGGATCCGTAATTTGCAAGAATAAGCCTGAGATCAACGAAATATCCATAGAGAAAAAGAGAGAGGATCCACAATATACCAGAGAGATTGTGAAAGAGAAAAGCTAGATCTTTCAAGGAGAGAATTCTTCACGCCTATCGTTTCAACCTTGATCTAGAGATCGTTCAAAGCTTTCAAGAGATCTTCAATCAACGATCAACCTCTTCTCAAGCATTCGTTCAACCATTCATTCATCTTGAAAAAATCTGAAAAAGGGGTTCTTCATTTGAGTAAAGCTTTTATTGTTATATTTGCTCATTTAAGGAGCTGTTATTGTATTAATCTGTGCTCTAAATATTCTTACTCTTTGTGAGTTTTTGCTCTTATTTTTGGAGGATTTCCAAAATAAGGAAAGGTTGATCCGAACCTGAAATTGGAGTGTTTTGGGTTTGCTTGTACCCGGGAAACAAGTGATCTAGCTTGGGATAGCTAGTGTCGGAGTTTCCGACGTTTTGTATTCGGGTTGAATACAAAGGATAGTGGATTGAAATTCCCAAGTGGGATCTTGGGGAGTGGATGTAGGTGCAAGGTTAGCACCGAACCACTATAAATCCTTGTGTTTGTGGTGTGCTTTATCGCTTTATCTTATTTCTTTATTATATCCTTGCAATACTGCTTTAGGTAATTAATATTGTTTTAAGCCATTGTTTTGTTCTTCATAAGTTATCTGTTGGGCTTAAAATTTTTAGAAACCCAATTCACCCCCCTCTTGGGTTGCATAGCTGGGCAACAAGTGGTATCAGAGCCAGTGCTCTAGCCCTTCTTTGATCTAACAATCAAAGAGCCAAAGATCTATGGCAACCCATGTTGGAACTTCTCTAGCCGAGGGGCAATCAACAAACCGACCTCCACTTTTCAATGGGTCTAATTACACCTATTGGAAAGCTCGGATAAAGATTTTCATACAAGCACTCGACTATGATATGTGGAGTATCATAGTGAATGGTCCTCACACACCCACCAAGATTATAGATGGTGAGGAGTCAACCAAACCCGAGAAAGAATGGGATGAGGTTGACAAGAAATTGGCACAATTAAATGCCAAAGCTATGAATGTTCTTTATTGTGCACTAGATGCTAGTGAATTTAATCGCATTTCTACTTGTGCATCTGCTAAAGAAATATGGAATAGGTTAGAAGTCACCCATGAGGGAACAAATCAAGTAAAAGAGTCTAAAATAAACATGCTTGTACATAAATATGAATTGTTCAAAATAGAGCATGATGAGTCCATAACTGCTATGTTTACTCGTTTTACTGATATAATCAATGGTTTAAAGAGTCTTGGCAAATCTTATACTAACAGTGAACTTGTAAGGAAGATTCTCAGGTCACTGCCAAGAACTTGGGAAGCCAAGGTGACTGCCATCCAAGAAGCAAAGGACTTGAACACTCTACCTCTAGAAGAGCTTCTTGGATCCTTGATGACTCATGAACTTAGCATGAAGCAACATCAAGAGGATGAAATCAAAAAGAAAAGAACCATTGCCCTCAAATCCACAACTTCGCCTGATTATGAAACGGATGACTCTGAAGATGAAGATCAGGATGAAGAGATGGCTCTCATCACCCGGAAATTTAAGAAGTTTCTAAGAAAAAGGAAACAGGGGATGAGAAAGAAATTCACAAAAGGGGATCAAAGCAAAGAAAAGGAAAAAGATCAAACCCCTATATGCTACGAGTGCAAGAAGTCAGGATATTTCAGATCCGAATGTCCACAATTGAAGAAAGGTCCAAAGAAGTTTAAAAAGAAGGCAATGATGGCGACCTGGAGTGCGAGTGATGACTCAAGCTCCGACGAGGAAACCTCAACAGAACAAGCCAACCTGTGCCTGATGGCACATGAAAATGAGGTAACTTCTGAATCCACTAGTGAATTTACTTTTGAAGAATTGCATGAGGCATTCTATGATTCAATTGATGAATTAAAGAAACTAGGGAAGAAAAACAAAGAGCTGAAATTAAAAAATCAGTCCTTAGTGAAACAAGCTGAAAATCTTTCAATTGAAAAATTCACCTTGATTCAAGAAAATCAAAACTTAAAGGATGAAATGAACAAGCTGAAGTCTATAGTAGATAAGTTCACCTTAAGTTCAAACAAACTAAATATGATCCTTGAAAATCAGAAAGCTATATATGATAAGGCTGGACTTGGTTATAAACCCCTGAAGAAACAAAAATTTCTGAAGGATATTTATGTAAATTATTCAAGTAACAAGTCTACAAATATTACTTATTTTAAATGTGGAAGAATAGGACATAAATCATATACATGTCTTATTAACAAATATGCAAACACAAAGAAAATATGGGTTCCAAAAGGAACCATTCTGACTAACCTGAAAGGACCCAAGAAAGCTTGGGTACCTAAGACAGAAACTTGATCTTTGCTTGCAGGTGTGTCTAGCATCCCAAGAAGGAAACAGGAAATGGTATCTTGACAGCGGATGCTCGAGACACATGACTGGTGATGAATCACAATTCATCATGCTTGATGCTAAGGATGGAGGGATGGTCACCTTTGGAGATAATGGCAAAGAAAAGATCATCGGGATAGATAACATTAGTATCACTCCCTCCAAATACATTGAGAATGTTTTATTAGTTAAAGGTTTAAAGCATAACTTACTTAGCATTAGTCAATTCTGTGATAAAGGGTATAAAGTAAGTTTTGAATCATCTGTTTGCATTGTGACGAGTCCTATCAACGATGGCATTAAATTTATAGGACATAGGCATGGCAATGTTTATATGGTAGACTTGAATGATTTAACTAAATTAGACATGCAATGCCTAGTTTCCTTAAATGCTAAAATAAATGAGACTAGTTGGCTGTGGCATCGTAGACTTGCACATATTAGCATGCATTCTCTTTCAAAATTAATCAAAAAGGATTTAGTTCTCGGTTTGCCAAAATTGAATTTTGAAAAGGATAGAATTTGTGATGCATGCCAATTAGGTAAACAAACTAGAGTATCATTTAAATCCAAAAATACTATTTCAACTTCTAGACCTTTAGAGCTCTTACATATGGATTTATTTGGACCAACTAGAACCACTAGTCTAGGAGGAAAACGATATGGATTTGTAATAATTGATGATTACTCTTGTTTTACTTGGGTTTTCTTTTTAGCTCACAAAAATGAAACTTTTCAAATTTTCACTAAATTTCATCGAAAAGTCACTAATGAAAAAGGGTTTTCAATTCAAAATATTAGAAGTGATCATGGAACAAAATTTGAAAATCATGACTTTGAAAATTTTTGTGATGAAAATGGAATTGGCCATAACTTCTCTGCTCCTAGGACACCCCAACAGAATGGGGTAGTTGAAAGGAAAAATAGAACCTTAGAAGAAATGGCCCGTACCATGCTTTGTGAAAGCAACCTTCCAAGATATTTTTGGGCGGAAGCTATTAACACAGCATGTTATATTTTAAATCATGCTTTAATAATACAATTTTTAAAGAAAACCCCCTATGAACTTTGAAAAGGAAGAAAACCAAATATTGCCTATTTTCATATTTTTGGTTGCCGATGTTTTGTATTAAATAATGGCAAAGAAAAACTTGGTAAATTTGATGCAAAATCAGATGAAGCAATCCTTCTAGGTTACTCCTCCACTAGTAAAGCATTTAGAGTGTTCAACAAAAGAACCTTAGTAGTTGAGGAGTCCATACATGTTGTCTTTGATGAATCTAACGATCTTCCTTCAAGGAAGAATGAGGGTGTTGATGATGCAGATCCACTAATAGAAGGTATGAAGGAGATCACTCTGAAAGATTCAGCAACTCCAGAAGACAAGGATCAAGAAGATGAACAAAATGAGAAAGGTGAAGAAATTCAAGAACAACCTCAAGGTACAAATGACTTACCCAAGGAATGGAGGTATGTTCACAACCACCCTAAGGAATTAATTATCGGTGATCCTATGCATGGGGTAAAAACACGTTCTTCACTTAGAGATGTACTTAATCATTGTGCTTTTGTATCTCAACTTGAACCTAAAACTTTTGAAGAGGCTGAAAATGATCATAACTGGATTAATGCTATGCAAGAAGAACTTAATCAATTTGAAAGAAATAATGTTTGGACCTTAGTAAAAAGACCTAAAGATTATTCAATAATTGGCACAAAATGGGTCTTTAGAAATAAATTAGATGAGCATGGAAATGTAATTAGAAATAAAGCAAGACTGGTTGCTAAGGGATATAATCAAGAAGAAGGAATTGATTTTGATGAAACCTTTGCACCTGTTGCTAGATTAGAAGCTATTAGACTTCTACTTGCATATGCTTGCTTTATGAATTTCAAGTTATTTCAAATGGATGTTAAAAGTGCATTTTTAAATGGATATATTTCTGAAGAAGTATATGTAGAACAACCCCCTGGATTTGAAAATCATGCTTTTCCCAATCATGTCTTTAGATTAAATAAAGCTTTATATGGTCTAAAACAAGCACCTAGAGCATGGTATGAAAGGCTAAGCAAATTTCTACTAAATAATGGTTTCTCAAGAGGCAATGTAGATACAACCCTATTTATTAAAAGAAACCAAAATGATATGCTAATTATACAAATTTATGTTGATGACATAATTTTTGGGTCTACTAATGAATCCCTTTGTCAAGACTTTGCTAAGCTTATGCAGGGAGAGTTCGAGATGAGCATGATGGGAGAACTCACTTTCTTTCTCGGACTCCAAATCAAACAATCAAAAGAGGGAATCTCCATCACCCAAAGCAAGTACACCAAGGAACTACTCAAAAGATTTGGAATGGAGAACTGCAAACCAATTGGCACACCAATGAGTCCCTCAAGTAAGCTTGACAAGGATGATGAAGGTAAAAGCGTAGACTTAAAATACTACAGAGGTATGATTGGCTCATTATCATATCTAACTGCAAGTAGGCCTGATATCATGTTTAGTGTTTGCTTATGTGCAAGATATCAATCTAATCCTAAGGAATCTCATTTGAATGCTGTTAAAAGAATCCTTAGATACTTAAATGGTACACAAACTATAGGGTTATGGTACTCTAAGGACTCACAAATTAATTTGTTAGGATATTCTGATGCTGATTTTGCTGGATGTAAATTAGATAGAAAAAGTACAAGTGGAACTTGCCAATTTCTTGGAGTTAACCTAATCTCATAGTTTAGCAAGAAACAAAATTCGGTGGCACTGTCTACGGCTGAGGCCGAATACATTGCAGCCGGAAGTTGTTGTGCTCAAATCTTGTGGATTAAGCAACAACTCGAAGATTTTGGAATCAAACTTAATGAAACTCCAATAAAATGTGATAATACAAGTGCCATAAATCTATCTAAAAATCCAATACAACACTCAAGATCCAAACATATTGAAATAAGACATCATTTTATAAGAGAACATGTTCAAAACAAAAATATAATTCTTGAATATGTTTGCACTGAAAATCAATTAGCCGATATCTTTACAAAGGCCCTTAGTGAGGATAGATTCTGTGAAATTAGGAGAAATCTAGGAATTCTAGATCCATTTGCCTAAACTTCTCTTAATTAATATCAAATATTCTTAGAGCTCAATTTCCAACAACTATTCTGGTTCCAAAAGCTCAGATTTATCACTCTAAAAACTTATCATTGAGCAAAATTCCTTCTCCCAAAATTTTGAATTTTTCTGGAATTAATTTGTATTTTTCCTGATTTTCCGAACTTCATGAGTCGACCCCCATGAGTCGACTCAATGGCAAACTTGTAAATCTCACCAACTTCCATCGGGTTCATTGTTTTTAAAACGGGAAACCCTGTTTATGAGATGACTCATCTTCTCGTCGTCTTCCTTCCGAAAGCCATCCTCTCCAACTCTTTTTGCTCCAAATCCAAGGATCAATTCTGAGGCAATTCTCCCTCCTTCTCTCCACCAAAAATCGCCTCCTTGAAAAGGACTTTTCTGTGCTTTCTCGCAGTGATTGGCGCGGGTGGAACGTGCCCTAGAACTTCACCGTTCATTCAAAATCCACTTCTTTTCTCCACCAAAATTCTTCTTTACACTTTTGTGATCCCTCCTCCACTGAATTCAAGTCTTCTTGTCTGCTACTTTTTGGATATGGCTCCAAAGATGAAACTTCCCCAAAGAAGGAAATCAATCCGAGAGCCTGAGGAAATTGTCCGAAAGAAAAGGCATGCTCAGTCTTCCAGTATTCCCGATCCAGTTTCAGTACCTGCTCAAGGTCCCTCTCAATCCTCCATAAGCCCCAGTGTAAATCCTCTTTCTGATAGAAAAGTAGAAACCGGAAAAAATATAGATTTTCGGTTCTTTGAGAAAGAAGGCTTTACTTTTGCTACCAAGATCAAAAATCAAGGATGGGAACTTTATTGCTCTCTTAAGGAAGTCACCTATGTTGATCTAGTCAGAGAGTTCTACCAGAACCTAAATTATGGAAACGGGTCTGTGACTTCAACTATAAAGGGGATTGACATCTGTTTGGATTCTAGGATATTGGGAGAAATACTTCAGTTGCCTAGTGAAGGATACTCATATATGGAACTCCCAATTAAAGAAGAAGGGATCAGAATTATCTTCGGAGAAACTTTTTCAGGAAGTTTAAACAAATTGGAAGCAAAGCTATTATCTATTGAGATGAGGGTCCTGCATCAGATTGTAACAAAACTCTTCTTTCCTAGGAGTGGTAGACATGACTTACTATCTGGCAGAGATGTATGTGTCATATTTCATATCATCACTCAGACCCCCCTAAACCTCCCTGCACTTATAATAGAGGCCATGAGAGAAACTTTGAACAGATCCAAGGCACACTTGCCTTATGATATGGCCCTTACTAGAGTTTTTAGGAGGTTTGGAGTTAGCTGTGAGGGGGAGACACCTATCAAGCTCTCACATGTGGACACTTTCAACCAACACAGCCTGCACCGAATGAGAATTACAAAGACTGTTGGTGGTTGGATCAAGGGCTCTGAAGAAAGAGCTGAGGAGAGAGCTGAGGAAAGAGCTGAAGACAGAACTGAAGGCAGAGTAGAAGAAGAAGGTCCATCTTTTCCTGTACATGACTTCAGGGCAGCATCACCAGATACCCAGTTCATTCCTGATACTGAGGCTGGCCCTTCTGAGTTTACTAGGATGCCCACACCAGTGTATCAGCCAGAGAGCAGAGCACCTCCATCAGAGTTCAGACTGGCTGACGATCAGATCGAGCATATTTCACAGCGTGTGGCTTCTTTGCTGTCTAGCCAGTGGAGTAGTACTTCTTTTGCACCTGGAGCTACTTCTTCTAATCAGACCATTACTCCCCACATCTCCACTGTATTTCAGATGATTTCAGATCAGTCCGTCAGGATACAGCAGCTTGAGGATACAGTCTGGAGACTTACTGGCAGAGTTCTTGACTTGCAGGGGCAAGTCCTTGCATTGGCCCATCCCCAGCCACAGGAGTCTACTATTGAGGTCACAGACCTCACTGCAGAGGCTGGCAGGCTCAGAGGAGCATTAGAAGGTGGATATGAGCTACTGAGGAAAGAGATCAGAGGATCGAGTGAGCATGCTACCACCCAGTTCACTGCTCTACTTCAATCTATTTCCAGAGCACTGAACGTACTTGATTCTATCAGACTCACCCTTTCTGTTCAGTCCCTAGCATCTCAGCGTTCTCAGCCACCCAGTTCATCTCGTTCTCCTGCTCGTGCCAGCACTTCCACTCGTGGCAGAGGCAGACGGGGTAGAGGACGCACTTCTGATCCATCATCTCCTCACCCTATATCTGATGACTCTGATCATTGACTTATCTAGATCCTAGGAGTTAGTATCTTGTTCTAGGATCTATACCTTGGGGCCATGTATTGACATTTAGCTGGTTGAATTTTATGTATTGAAACAATTATGATATTAATGGAATCATCTTTTACCTATATTTCTACCTCTTTGTAATGATTATATTTTGGTTATATTTCAATCTCTGATACATCTATTGAAATATTATCTTCTCCTTGTTGTTGTTTGCTGTTGATAATTGCTATATTAAGGAGGAGCAAACATCTGTAAAAAAAAAAAAAAAACTCTAAAGAAGAAGAAATTAAAGAATATTTCAGAAAAAGAAAAGAAAGAGTTAACTATGTTTGATGATGTCAAAAAGGGGGAGAAATTAAACTAAAACAAAAATTGAAATTAGACAAAAAGCAAAACCCTAAATTATGAGAAAAAGGGAGAGAAATTAAACAAAAACAAAGATTGGGAGAAATTAAAACAAATATTGGAGAAATTAAACAAAAACAAATATTGAAGAAATTAAAACAAATATTGAAGAAATTAAACAAATATTGGAGAAATTAGACAAAAACAAGGATTGAAAGATTAAACAAAACTTTGAGAAATTTTGGTATCAAAATTTGGTATCAGACAGAACTTTAACAAAAAGTCATCCATCAAAAGCAAAATCATGAGTACAATGCAAATAAGTATTTTTTTTTATATATAAGCTCTGATATTCAAACTTGCTTTTGAAATTTTACTCACCTTGATACATCAATAAGAAATTTGTTTTACTCTGATACATCCTACAATTTCTTTTAACTTGATCTGATACATGATAACATTTGATCCGATACAGTGTGAAGGTTTCTCTAATATATTATAACATTTGCTCTGATACAGTATGAAATTTTCTCTGACATTTGCTCTAATACAGTATGAAATTTTCTCTGATACATTAAAAAATTTTCTTGCTCTGATACATTATAAAACCTTTTCTGATATCATTGTAAAAAATTATTTTTGCTCTGATACATAGAAAAAGTTATTTATCTTCTCTTGCTCTGATATATCTTGAACTCAAAATGATCTAATACCCTTTTTAAATCTTTAAGAAAATGGACAAACTATTTTTGCATTTATATTACATGCCAAAAGAATCATACTCTTTTCAAGCATATACACCTATAATGGATTCTTTTGAAATTAATGCATTAACATAAATATTTTTGTTCAAATATTTTGTCATCATCAAAAAGGGGGAGATTGTTGCTCCTAGATTGATTTTGATGATTACAAATCAGATTGAAGGGATTCAAATAATTTTAAAAAATGAAAAAAAAATCCTTATGATCTTCAAGGGCAAAATCATAATTTCACTCAAATCTTGATTTGATAGTATCATTTGGTAGAACAAATGATTTGAAATCTATTGGTGAAAATTTCATTGTGTTTGGACTTATATTTTTGAAGTTATGAAGGTTTGAAGTGCATGAGTCGACTCATGAGTCAACTCATGGCACTGTGAGCTGATTGGCACGCAAAAATTCTCCTTGGCATGCTAGTTTTCTGGCTTGGCACGACCTGTGAGTCGACTCATGAGTCGACCCACAAGGCATGAGTCGACTCATGAGTCGACCCCTGCTAATTTGAGCCAAGAAATTCCAGAAAAGCATTCTCTGGTTTTTGCAACAGAGGTCGACTCATGAGTCGACCCCTGAAGCATGAGTCGACTCATGAGTCGACCCCTGCGATGGGAAATGTCAGCAATGGCTATTTTTTTGCCCATTTTAATTGCCATTTATGCTTCCTAAAAATCCTCTAACGGCTCTTTATCTGCCTAAATTGTTTTCTCTTGCTTCTAATGCTACAAAATGCTTAATTTGATGAAAGAAATTGCAGATTAAATAGCGGATCAAACGTGAAATCAATAAGAAGAGAAGAAGAAGAAAAAGATGAGAAAGAGAGAAGAATAGAAGAGAGGATCCATAATTTGCAAGAATAAGCCTAAGATCAATGAAATATCCATAGAGAAAAAGAGAGAGGATCCACAATATACCAGAGAGATTGTGAAAGAGAAAAGCTAGATCTTTCAAGGAGAGAATTCTTCACGCCTATCATTTCAACCTTGATCTAGAGATCATTCAAAGCTTTCAAGAGATCTTCAATCAACGATCAACCTCTTCTCAAGCATTCGTTCAACCATTCATTCATCTTGAGAAAATCTGAAAAAGGGGTTCTTCATTTGAGTAAAGCTTTTATTGTTATATTTGCTCATTTAAGGAGCTGTTATTGTATTAATCTGTGCTCTAAATATTCTTACTCTTTGTGAGTTTTTGCTCTTATTTTTGGAGGATTTCCAAAACAAGGAAAGGTTGATCCGAACCTGAAATCGGAGTGTTTTGGGTTTGCTTGTACCCGGGAAACAAGTGATCTAGCTTGGGATAGCTAGTGTCGGAGTTTCCGACGTTTTGTATTCGGGTTGAATACAAAGGATAGTGGATTGAAATTCTCAAGTGGGATCTTGGAGAGTGGATGTAGGTG
This sequence comes from Elaeis guineensis, assembly GCF_000442705.2. Lineage (NCBI taxonomy): Eukaryota > Viridiplantae > Streptophyta > Magnoliopsida > Arecales > Arecaceae > Elaeis > Elaeis guineensis. The sequence goes on along the minus strand of NC_026008.2, from coordinate 11,601,946 downwards.
CAAGGTTAGCACCGAACCACTATAAATCCTTGTGTTTGTGGTGTGCTTTATCGCTTTATCTTATTTCTTTATTATATCCTTGCAATACTGCTTTAGGTAATTAATATTGTTTTAAGCCATTGTTTTGTTCTTCATAAGTTATCTGTTGGGCTTAAAATTTTTAGAAACCCAATTCACCCCCCCTCTTGGGTTGCATAGCTGGGCAACACCCATGCCCATGAGCATGAGTCGACCCATGAGTCGACCCCTGTGACGGAAAAGTTCCACAACGACTAGTTTTTAACCCATTTTAAGTGCATTTAATACTCATTTAATGTAGACTAACGGCTCTATTTCAGCCCAGATTGCTCTCCACCATTCCTTAAAGCTATAAAAGAGACAAAAAGGTGGGAATCAAAAAGAAGAGAGATTTTTGAAGAGAGGATTTCAAGCATACTTTTCAGCCCTAAGCAAGAGCTCACTCAAAGCATTCAAGAAACTTTTAATTCAAGCTCACCAACTCCTCAAGTGCTCATTCAAGTCTCCAACCACCTTAAGAAAATCGAAAAGAGCCTTCTTCTCTTTGAGTAAAGTATATTTAAAGCCTCATTCACTCATTAAAGGAGCTTCTTTTGTATTTTCTGTGCTATTGATTGTAATACTCTGTTTGAGTTATTGTTTTTGTTTTGGAATGGTTCCAAAACAAGGGAAGATTGATCCGAACCTTGAATCAGAGTGTATTGGGTTGGCTTGTACCCGAGAAATAAGTGGACTAGCTTGGGATAGCTAGAGTCAGAGGTTCCGACGAGTGTATTCAAGTTGAATACAAGTTAGTGGATTGAAATTCCCAAGTAGGAGCTTGGGGAGTGGATGTAGGTGCAAGGTTGGCACCGAACCACTATAAATCTTTTTTATTTGTGTTGTGCCTAATTGCTCTTCTTTAGAACTTCTTTATTCTCTTGCATTCTTGCATTTAACCATTAGCCTTGAATCAACTATACTCTCTTTATTTATTTAGCTATAGTTAAACAATTTTTATAAGATTTAAGTTAAGGTTAAAATTTTTAGAAATCCAATTCACCCCCCCCCTCTTGGGTTGCATAGCTAGGCAACAAGTGGTATTAGAGCCCGGTGCTCTAACCCTACTTTGATCTAACCAATCAAAGAGCTAAAGATCTATGGCAACTCAAGTTGACACTTCTCTAGCCGAGGGGCAGTCCACTAACCGACCTCTACTTTTCAATGGGTCCAACTATACCTATTGTAAAGCTCGGATGAAAATCTTCATTCAAGCACTCGACTATGATATGTGGAGATCGTAGTAAACGATCCTCACACACCCACTAAAATTATTGATGGTGTGAAATCAGCCAAATCCGAAAAAGAGTGGGATGAGGTTAATAAGAAAATGGCCCAACTAAATGCTAAAGCTATAAATATTCTATATTGTACTCTTGATACTAATGAATTTAATCGCATTTTAACTTGCTTGTCTGCTAAAGAAATATGGGATATATTAGAAGTAACCCATGAAGGAACTAATCAAGTAAAGGAGTCCAAAATTAACATGCTCGTGCATAGATATGAACTGTTTAAAATGGAGCATGATGAGTCTATAACTGAAATGTTTACATATTTTACTGATATTATAAATAGTTTAAAGAGTCTTGGTAAGTTCTATTCTAACAGTGAGCTTGTGAGAAAGATTCTCAGGTCCTTACCAAGAACTTGGGAAGCCAAAGTGACCGCTATCCAAGAAGCTAAAGATCTGAACATCCTATCTTTGGAAGAGCTTCTTGGATCATTGATGACACATGAGCTGAACATGAAACAACATCAAGAGGAAGAAGTCAAAAAGAAAAGAACAATCGTCCTCAAATCCACAGCTCAACCAGATGAAGAAACTGATGACATCGAAAATGAAGAGCAGGATGAAGAGATGGCACTCATTACCAGAAGGTTCAGAAAGTTTTTGAGGAAAAGGAAACAAGGAATGAGGAAGAGGCCACTCATAAAAGGGGAACAGAGCAAAGAAAAGGATAAAGACCAACCCCTTATCTGCTATGAATGCAAGAAATCTGGACACTTCAAGTCCGAATGCCCACAACTGAAGAAGGATCCCAAGAAGTATAAGAAGAAGGCCATGATGGCCACTTGAAGTGGGAGTGATGACTCAAGCTCCAAAGAGGAAGACTCAACTGAACAAGCCAACTTGTACCTTATGGCACATGAAAATGAGGTAAATTCTGAAACTCCTAGTGACTTTACATTTGAAGAACTTCATGAAGCTTTTTATGATTTAATTGATGAACTAAAGAAACTAGGGATAAAGAATAAAGATCTAAAATCAAAAAATCAATCTTTACTGAAACAAAATGAAAGCATTTTAATTGAAAAATCTACCCTGTTTCAAGAAAATCAAAATTTAAAGAATGAAATTGCCAAACTAAAACCAATAGTTGAAAAATTCACCTTGAGTTCTAATAAACTTAATATGATTCTTGAAAATCAAAAGGCCGTGTATGATAAGACTGGACTTGGCTATAACCCCTTGAAGAAATAAAAGTATCTAAAAAATATCTATGTAAACTCTTCAAGTAACAAGTTTTCTAATATTACTTGCTTTAAATGTGGTAGAGTAGGACACAAGTCAAACACTTGCTTCTCTAACAAATCTGTAAACTCAAATGTAAAGAAAATATGGGTTCCAAAAGGAACCATTATGACTAACCAAAAAGGACTTAAGAAAGCTTGGGTACCTAAAACAAAGACTTGACTTTTGCCTGCAGGTGTGTCTAGTATCCCAAGGAGAAAACAGAAAATGATATCTTGATAGCGGATGCTCGAGACACATGACTGGTGATGAATCCCAATTCATCACACTTGATGCTAAGAATGGAGGGATGGTCACCTTTAGAGACAATGGTAAAGAAAAGATCATCGGTATAGGTAACATTGGTATCACTCCCTCCAAGTACATTGAAAATATTTTGTTAGTAGATGGTTTAAAGCATAATTTACTAAGCATTAGTCAATTTTGTGATAAAGGATATAAAGTTATTTTTGAATCTTCTGTTTTTATTGTAACTAATCCTATTAATGAAGGCATTAAATTTATTGGACATAGACATGATAATATTTATATGATAGATTTGAATGATCTATCTAAGATAAACATGCAATGCCTAGTATCCTTGAATGCCAAGATTAATGAGACTAGTTGGCTTTGGCATCGTAGGCTTGCACATATTAGCATGCATTCACTTTCGAAACTCATTAAGAAGAAATTGGTCCTTGATTTGCCAAAATTGAACTTTGAAAAGGATAGAATCTATGATGCATGCCAACTAGGTAAACAAACAAGAGTTTCATTTAAATCTAAAAATATTATTTCAACCTCTAGACCTTTAGAGCTATTGCACATGGATTTATTTGGACCTACTGGAACTACTAGTCTAGGAGGAAAATGATATGGTTTTGTAATTATTGATGATTTCTCTCATTTTACATGGATTTTCTTTTTGGCACACAAGGATGAAACTTTTCAAGTTTTCTCTAAATTTTTCTGAAAAATCACAAATGAGAAAGGATTTTCAATTCAAAATATTCGTAGTGATCATGGAACCGAATTTAAAAATCAAGACTTTGAAAAATTTTGTGATGAAAAAGGAATAGGCCATAATTTTTCTGTACCTAGGATACCCCAACAAAATGATGTAGTAGAAAGGAAAAATAGAATCCTAGAAGAAATGGCCCGTACCATGCTATGTGAAAGCAACCTTCCAAGATATTTTTGGGCAGAAGCTATTAACACAGCATGTTATATATTAAATCATGCTTTAATTAAACAAATTTTAAAGAAAACCCCCTATGAGCTTTGGAAAGGAAGAAAACCTAATATTGCAAATTTTCATATTTTTGGTTACCGATGTTTTGTATTAAACAATGGAAAAGAAAGACTTGAAAAATTTGATGCAAAATTCGATGAAGTAATTTTTCTTGGTTACTCCTCTAGTAAAGCTTTTAGGATTTTTAACAAAAGAACCTTAGTAGTAGAGGAGTCAATACATATTGTTTTTGATGAAACTAACGATCTTTCTTCAAGGAAGAATGAAGGTGTTGATGATGCAGATCTTCTTATAGAAGGAATGAAGGAAATCACTCTGAAAGATTCAACAATTCAAGATGATGAGAAACATGAAGACAAACAAGATGAGGGAGGTGGAGAACAACCAGAACAACCTAAAGGTACAAATGACCTACCCAAAGAATGGAGGTATGTTCACAATCACCCTAAGGAGCTAATTATTGGTGATCCTATGCATGGGGTAAGAACTCGTTCTTCACTTAAAGATGCATTCAATCATTTTGCTTTTGTCTCTCATTTTGAACCTAAAACCATTGAAGAAGCTGAAAAAGATTATAATTGGATTAATGCAATACAAGAAGAACTTAATCAATTTGAAAGAAATAATGTATGGACTTTAGTATCAAGATCTAAAAATTATTCAATAATTGGCACAAAATGGGTTTTTAGGAATAAATTAGATGAACATGGAAATGTAATAAGAAATAAAGCAAGATTGGTTGCTAAAGATTATAATCAAAAAGAAGAAATTGATTTTGATGAGACCTTTGCACCTGTTGCTAGACTAGAGGCAATTAGACTTCTACTTGCATATGCTTGCTTTATGAAATTTAAATTATTTCAAATGGATGTCAAAAGTACCTTTTTGAATGGATATATTGCTAAAGAAGTCTATGTAGAACAACCCTCAGGTTTTGAAAATTATGCTTTTCTTAATTATATTTTTAAATTAAATAAAGCTCTATATGGTTTGAAACAAGCACCCAGGGCTTGGTATGAAAGGCTAAGCAAATTTTTACTTAATAATGATTTTTCAAGAGGCAATGTAGACACAACTCTTTTCATTAAAAGAAATCAAGATGATATATTAGTTATACAAATATATGTTGATGACATTATCTTTGGGTCTACTAATGAATCTCTTTGTCAAGATTTTGTAAAGCTCATGTAGGGGGAGTTCGAGATAAGCATGATGGGAGAACTTACATTCTTCCTCGGACTCCAAATCAAACAAACAAAGAAAGGAATCTCCATCACCCAAAGCAAGTACACAAGGGAATTACTTAAAAGATTTGGAATGGAGAACTCCAAAGCAATTGACACACCCATGAGCCCTTCATGTAAGCTTGACAAGGATGAAGAAGGTAAAAGTGTAGACTTAAAATATTATAGAGGTATGATTGGCTCTCTACTATATTTAACTGCTAGCAGACCTAATAATATGTTTAGTGTTTGTCTTTGTGCTCGATTTCAATCTAATCCTAAAGAATCTCACTTGAATACTGTTAAAAGAATCCTTAGATATTTGAATGGTACTCAAACTCTAGGATTATGGTACTCTAAGGACTCATTAATTAATTTAATAGGATATTCAGATGCTGATTTTGCTGGATGTAGATTAGATAGAAAAAGTACTAGTGAAACTTGCCAATTTCTTGGAGTTAACCTAATCTCCTGGTTTAGCAAGAAACAAAATTCGGTAGCACTGTCTACGGTCGAGGCCGAATACATTACAGCTAAAAGTTGTTGTGCTCAAATCTTGTGGATTAAGCAACAACTCGAAGATTTTGGTATCAAACTTACTGAAACTCCCATAAGATGTGATAACACTAGTGCTATAAATCTTACTAAAAATCTAACTCAGCATTCTAGGTCCAAACATATTGAAATCAGACATCATTTCATAAGAAAACATGTTCAAAATAAAGACATAATTCTTGACTATATTTGTAATGAAAAATAATTAGCCGACATCTTTACAAAGACCCTAAGTGAAGATAGATTCTGTGAAATTAGGAGAGAACTAGGAATCCTTGATCCATCTACTTAAATGTCTCTCTAATCCCAAGGGATCAATGTCAAAAACTCCTTGAACTTAATTCTCACCATTTCTCTTGGGCTTAAAAGCTCAAAATTATCATTCTCATAATTGATCATTGAGCAAATATCTTTCTCCTAAAGTTTTGAATTTTTTAAAAATTATCTCATCATTTTTCTGAGTTTCAATGTGCCATGAGTCGACCCCTAGGGTCGACCCAAGGGCAAACTTGAAATTTTTTGGCTAAAATCCCACGGGCTCTTTCTTTTTGTTGAAAACCCGTCCTTTGAGCCGACCCATTCCACCGTCTTCTTCCTCTCTCCAAGCCATAGGTCCCCTTTTCTTCTTCTCCAAACCCAAGTCCTTCCCCCAAGACTCTTCTCCCATCACCCCTTACACCTCAAATCGACCCTTAGGAATCAAGCTCTTCCCCTTCTCCACCCTTGTTTGGAGCGGATTGAGCGTGCCCTAGATTCTACCCTTCTCTTCCAAATCGGGGTATCACTCCTCCAAAAATCCCTATCCTTCCACTAGAAACTCTTCATCTCACCCTCACATTTGCTCTCCCAAGCTCCGTGATAGTCTCATCAGTGCAAATTGGGAAAATGAAGCTCCCACAAAGAAGGAAGTCGGTCCGCGAGTTGGAAGAAGGCGTGCGCAGGAAGAGACAGGCAACCCAGACCTCATCAGCTTCAATCCCTGCTTCGGCATCTGCTCCAGCTTCTTCTCGATCTCCATTAAGCCCCAGTAAGATTCCCTTATCTGATAGAAAGGTAGAACCCGAGAAAAATATAGATTTCAGATTTTTTGAAAAAGAGGGGTTCTCTATCAGTTCAAAAATCAAAGATCAAGGTTGGAAATTCTACTGCTCACTTAAAGAAATTACCTATGTGGATTTGGTTAGGAAATTTTATCTGAACTTGAGCTATGGCAATGGAACAGTAAGATCCACTGTTAAGGGTATAGAAATCTGTCTAGATCCTATACTTTTGAGAGAAATTCTTCATTTACCCTATGAGAAATACTCAAACATGGAACTCCCAGTCAAGGAAGAAGGAATTAATGTGATTCTAAGAAGAACCTTCTCGGGAAGCCTAAACAAATTAGAAGCCAAGATCCTTTCCATTGAGATGAGGATACTGCATCAAATGGTAACAAAGCTATTTTTTCCTAGAAGTGGTAGACATGATCTCCTCTTAGGTCGAGACATTTGCATTATGTTTCATGTGATTACCCAAACCCCCTTGAACCTCCCAGCATTAATGATTGAGGCCATGAGAGAAACACTGAATAGATCGAAGGCACATCTGCCTTTCGGTATGGTCCTCACTTTGGTATTTAGGAGGTTTGGAGTTAGTTTTGAGGGAGAGGCAGTAGCTAGGCTTTCTCACTCTGACACCATCAACCAACATACTTTGCACCGCATGGGATTTACTAAGACTGATGGTGGTTGGACTAAAGGTGTAGAAGAGAGAGCTGAGGACAGAGCTGAGGATAGAGCTGAGGAAGAAGGACCACCCTCACCCCTCCGTGATCTCAGGGCAGCATCTCCAGACATTTAGTTTGTCTCGGATCACGAGGCTGGTCCATCAAAGTCTACGAGGAGGCACACTCCAGTCCGGCGCCAGACAGCAGAGCACATCCCTTGAGATCAGATTAGCTGATGACCAGATAGAGATGATCTCTTAGCGTGTGGCTTCTTTACTATCTCGACAGATGGGTACTTCAGCTTCTGCTTAGGGATCGACAGTTCATGATATATCTGATCAGACACTAATCCCCCACATCTCCACTGTCTTCCAGATGATTACAGATCAGTCAGCTCGTATTCAGCAGCTTGAGGGTTGTGTAGTGAGATTGACTGCCAGGGTATTCGACTTGCAAAGGCAAATACTGGCTCTTGCCCATCCATATCTCACTTCGGACATCACTGAGGTCTCAAACCTATCTGCGGAGGCAGCCAGACTTAGAGGAGTCTTGGAGAGCGGATTTGACTTTCTGAGGAGAGAGATCAGAGGCTCTAGTGAGCATGCATCTACCCAGTTTACTGCACTGCTTCAGTCTGTTTCAAGAGCCTTAAACCTTCTGGACACTATCAGACTATCACTTGCAGCACAGTCCATTGCTTCGCAGCCTTCAGGATCTTCTCACCTGCCCACTCGTGCCGACACCTCCACTCGTGGCAGAGGCAGACGGGGTCGAGGTCGAGCCCTTGGTCGTGATCCTTCATCTCCTCACCCCATCTCCGATTCATCTGACTCTGATCCATCCAGTCATGATCTCTACTAGATCCTGTTTAGCTAGTCTTTTCTTTAGTTTTAGTCTAGGAACTATCTTTTGGGTCATGTAATGATGTTGACTGATTGACTTTTGTATTTTGGTATATGTATTGGAACAACTATATGGTATCAGTCACTTTTTGATTATAAATATATACTCCTTGACTTTCAATGAATGACCTTCAAATTGAGTTGCTTTTAATTATGTGCATGCTTAAAATACTATGAATTACAATATGGTATCCAATTGGTATATCTTTTATGTTTTCCATATTAAGAGGGAGTAAAACAATAAGCAATTAAGAAACAAGCAATAAGCAAAAGGAAGAAATAGAGTAAATATATTCAAAAACAAAGGGGGAACTAAAGAATCTCTATTGATGCTGTCAAAAAGGGGGAGAAATAATTAAATGAGCAAATGAGATATTTTCAAATAAGCAAATTTTCAAAAGCAAATTTTGAAAATGTTAAGCAATTGAAAAATAATCAAATGAGCAAATGAGATTTTTTCAAATGAGCAAATTTTAAAATTTTCGAATTGAGCAATTTTCAATTGAGCAAATTTTCAAATGAGCAAATGAGCAAATTTTTAAATTGTTAAGCAATAAGCAAATTGTTAGGCAAATGAGCAACACAAGCAAATGGGCACATGTATCATATGCCAAAGAATCAATCTTCTTTTCAAGCAAATACATTTATAAGCAATTTTCAAATTGGTAGCAAATTTCCCATTTATCCTCAAACTACCTATGATGCATTTCATTCCAATATATGGCTATAATATTCAAATAATGCATCTTCATAACTTTGAATTTCATGCTCAATGTTTTATATATATGCTTTTGCTCAAGTATTTTATCATCATCAAAAAGGAAGAGATTGTTGCTCCTTGGATTGATTTTGATGATTACAAAGCATTTGAAGGGGTTACTAATGATTTTCGCTTTATTCCATTTCAGGAGCAAAATCGTAATTTTATCAAATCTTGATTTGAAAGCATCAAATGCTAGAACAAAAGATTTGTGATCCATTGACGAAAATTTTATAGTTTTTGGACATGTATTTTGAAAGATATTCATGATTGAAAATTTGAGTCGACCCCATGAGTCGACTCATGGCACAAAGGGCTGATTGGTACGCAGATTTTTTGGCTGGCACAGTCGGTGAGTCGACCCCATGGGTCGACCCCCAGGCATGAGTCGACCTCTACTATTTTTAGGCCAAAATTACAGAACCATTATTTTCTGTTGTTTTCTACAGAGGTCGACCCCTGTGACGGAAAAGTTCCGCAACGGATAGTTTTTAACCCATTTTAAGTGCATTTAATGCTCATTTAATATGGACTAACGGCTCTATTTCAGCCCAGATTGCTCTCCACCATTTCTTAAAGCTATAAAAGGGACAAATAGGTGGGAATCAAAAAGAAGAGAGATTTTTGAAGAGAGGATTTCAAGCATACTTTTCAGCCCTAAGCAAAAGCTCACTCAAAGCATTCAAGAAGCTTTTAATTCAAGCTCACCAACTCCTCAAGTGCTCATTCAAGTCTCCAACCACCTTGAGAAAATCGAAAAGAGCCTTCTTCTCTTTGAGTAAAGTGTATTTAAAGCCTCATTCGCTCATTAAAGAAGCTTCTTTTGTATTTTCTGTGCTATTGATTGTAATACTCTGTTTGAGTTATTGTTTTTGTTTTGGAAGGATTCCAAAACAAGGGAAGGTTGATCCAAACCTTGAATCGGAGTGTATTGGGTTGGCTTGTACCTGAAAAATAAGTGGACTAGCTTGGGATAGCTAGAGTCGGAGGTTCCAACGAGTGTATTCAAGTTGAATACAAGTTAGTGGATTGGAATTCCCAAGTAGGAGCTTGGAGAGTGGATGTAGGTGCAAGGTTGGCACCGAACCACTATAAATCATTTTTGTTTGTGTTGTGCCTAATTGCTCTTCTTTAGAACTTCTTTATTCTCTTGTATTCTTGCATTTAACCATTAGCCTTGAATCAACTATACTCTCTTTATTTATTTAGCTATAGTTAAATAATTTTCATAAGATTTAAGTTAAGGTTAAAATTTTTAGAAACCCAATTCACCTCCCCCTCTTGGGTTGCATAGCTGGGCAACAAAACAGTATAATAAAACTAGTTCACTAAGCCTTACACAGCATGGGATGCGATAAGGACTTTCTTGTGTTATATTCCTGCTCATTTGTATAACATTAGTTATTTTATTCATGAGGTATTGTATTTTATCATTTGCTGCATCATATTTTTATGATTATGATAAACTCCATATATCAGAACAATGATTTTAGGGCCATGATGAGATCATGTCAGTGAGATCAAAAATCTTGATAGCCCTAATCTAAAATATTTTTAGTCGTTGGATTATCGAGTAGGGGATCGATGATGTCGGTAAGACTGGTACATCTTATGTATGCTCGATAGAGAGGATGGTTGATCTCACAATCACTTGTGTGGTGACACTAATATAAGGATGTTGGTGCTCATTAGAGAATGAGTTCACTGAATTGACCCACAAAAAGAACATCTGATAGAGACTTACAGCATGTCAACAGATGGTTCTCCAGTGGGAGTGGTGCAAGTGATCCTTTGACCTGAGATCACTATGGTACCTTGTGTATATGGATCCTTATTTTAGTTTATTCTCTAGCACACCACTTTGAGATGTGTGTGAGATATTCTGGGCATGGTGAAGTGTATATGAAAGTTATGAGTGGTCAATAAGCAATCGATCACTTCTTGTAGGAGAAGAGAACATCCTATATGTCTCATAGGATGATGACTCTAAGAGTCTCTGGCCAGAGTAGGAATGAACATCAGAAAAGATTTCTACTGATTCATCAATCGAGTCATCATCATCAGATCAAGATATATATGGTTAGGTATTTGGGCTTGACATATTTTCATGCCTATAGCCATTTTGGGATATTGTGTGATCAAAGGATTGAATTGCACGATAACTCACTACGAAAGAATAATTTTGATATTTTTACCAAACTCTAAATCTTTTGAGTAGTCATAACATATTGCTAGACGTCAATCTTGACTTGTAGACTCATCAAAATTAAAAGAGTTTAATTCGACAATCAATTAGGAAGAGTCCTAGTTGATTGGGACTCTTGAGCTGATCTAATCTAATCAGATTAGGGTTATATCATGAGTCTGAATCTACTACTGGCTAGATTTGGAGCCCAATGGGTCACACACAATAAAAATTTGATCTTGGTCCAATCTATTCGGATTTATTGTAAATCCAATGGGTTAATTGAATTGTTAGCACATGAACTAACCCAAGTTTCCAATTGGGTTCAGTGTAAAGGCGTTTGTGCTAACTCTTGACTTGTAGTCTTGACCTAATGTGATTGGATTTGAATCTATATTTAAATAGGTGGCTTATCTAATTTTTATGGAAGAGTTTCATATGAATCAACATCCTCCATGCCAAGCCACATGCCAAATTAATTGGGATGCCACATTTATTTTTGGCGTTAAAGAAGGAGAGTCTTTCTTTCATACTCCTCTTAATTTCCTTACATGGTTCCACATGTCACTTTGTTTTGTGCGACATTAGATGGTGTCTTGGGATGTGGGGATGTAGAAGAGAAGGAAGAGTCCATCTTTGGCAAGAAACTTGGATGCCAAAATTAATTTGGATGCCCCTCCTATTGTGCATTGAATATGGAAGAGTCTTTATTATTAAAGACTCTTGATATCTCATGCCATTTCCTTTCTCACGTGCCATATGATGGTGTTCATATTTTTCTACACAGAGGAGGAGTCCTTCTATAGATAAAACTCCTCTTATTCCATGCCACACACCTTTGGATTACATGCTAAAAATTTATTTTTAGCATGTAAAGGAGATGGGATGCCAAGAGTGTTGGAAATAGTGTCCCAAAGCCAATCGTCAGCCTGTTGACAGTTGTGCTCATTTTTTGTATATGTACATGAATTATGAATTAATAAAAATTATTTTGATATTTTTCATCACAAAATATTTCATCTTCTAATGAACTCCTATGTTGTGGTGAAGTCTTTAGGACTATTTAGACTCGACAAAAGAGGATTTGTCGTTTAGTCTTTAAATCTGTTCGCGATCAAATGATACGTTGTTACCAAGGACGACATCATTTATCAAGCATAGGTCATTGTGTGCCATATAGGTTGGTTGTCTTCTAAACCAATGAGTATGGAGATACTGGTATGGCATACAGGTGAGATGTAAGGGTACATCTGCACTAAACGTGACCGACTCCGGAGCTATTTTTGCTGTCAAGATTTGCTCCGATAGAATATGGGTATAAATGTCCCTCCGATCTGAGACCGCCATGGTGACTTGCAAGCAACTCACTGCACTTAGGCACTGGACTACCTAAATTTTTAATTCAGTGACGGAAGGCTGTTGGGTGTAGTCAAGTACTTGACTTGTCGGTGCGTGTGTCAAGATAGGATTGACCACTCCAGTTTAGGAGCTGTGTACAGTCGTATTTCAATTTATAAAACCTCGGCCAGAGTAGTCCTTGTGAGGAGTCACAGGACTATTTGAGTTGAGCACGATTCGGATGATCTGATCAGGGTTGACAGTTTAACCTTGAGTCGTCCTAAACACAAGGGTCAAAAGGATGAATTATACAGTAACCATATTCATGTAGGTTCTGAGTGTTGCGATTATGACTCTTCGACCTATCCGGATATCAGGTACCATTACTAGATGGTCACTTCGATTAGTAAAGGAATTGATTCTTGTGCTACCAGCTTAGGTTCGAACCTGTGGGGTCACACACATTAGAGGTTTCTATCTGATCTGATGGCTGGTGAAGAATCCTACATGTTTAGGACTCAGTGATCAAGATTCTCTGATCACGAGTTCCACACATTATGGGTACCGGGGTCAAGAGTTCCACTGGTTGGGACTTTTCGATCAGGGTTATATATCGATGAATTCTGATGCCCGATTGCCCATCGGATTTGGACTCAGTATTTATAAGAGGTTTAATTAGTAATTTGATCGCTAATTAACTCAATTTGATTGAGTAATTATTTTTGGATCAAGTCCAATTGAATTGAATTCAGTTGGGTTTGATCCGATTGGGTTAAGAGTTGACCTAATCATCGAGATGGTTTGGTCCCTGATTTGATCAGGGGTTGGGTTTAGTCAATTCCTGATTTGATTAGGATTTTATTGAGCCTAATTAAGCCTAATTAAGTTGGATTTAAATTAGTCTAATTGGACCTAACTTATTTGGTTCAATTAGGTTGGTTTAAATAATTAAACCACCTTGACCCAATCTCCATGAGCCACCTCACTTCCATTGCACCCCATTTGAATTCATGAGAAGGAACTTCTCATGAATTTTTTCCTCATGCCAAGCCCTTCTCCACGCCCCACTTTAATGTGCCAAATGAATGGATAAGGATGATTGGTTGGCCATTCAAATTCAAAATAAAGTTTGAATTTGAATGGATAAGGATGATTGGTTGGCCATTCAAATTCAAAATAAAGTTTGAATTTGAATGGACAATCAATCTTTGCACCTTATCCTTTTTTTTACGCCCTATTTATTACATGAGAAAAAATTTCTCATGAAATCTCTCCATGTACAATTTAAGCCATGCCTCACACCTTTAGTGGATAAGGGATGAGTTGGTGTCCATTTGAATTCAAAATTTGATTTGAATTCAAATGTGCAATTACTCATCTTTATCCTTTCTTTTGGATAAGACATTTGATGTTGTTATAAAAGGAGGAGAAGAGTGGGGTGTGCAAGAAGAAGATTTTTGGAGAAAAATTTTGGGGTGTGAGAAGTCTTGTGCGTGAGAAAGAAGTCCATATCCTTCCAAGAGAAAAAGAAAGAAAAGGAAGAAAAGTGGGTGCAAGGTTTCCAATGAGTTCCCTAGAGTTTTAGCCTGGGGTTCGGGAAGTGAGAAAGTGAGCTACGAGTATCGTGAGCCCACAAAATCTCAAGGAGATCTTCAACATTCTCTCAAGCACATCTGTTGATGATCCGAAGCATCCAAAGAATCGACAGACATCGATCGAAGGAGTTCGATCAGCATCGGCCGTCAAAAGGGCTCTACAACGAGCTAGCACTCGTGAGGAGTCGATCAGATCGGGAGCTTCGTATGGATGATCCACAGAGGCCAGACACACTGTGTGGCTGCGTCGCGATGATCAGACTCTCCTGATGGTGATCAGATTGCGGCGATCTACTACCCGCACAAAGATATTATGTTCTGAACACATTACAGTAAAGTATTTACTGTTTGAATTTGAAATTTAAATTTACATGAATGCATGCTATATATCATATTTAGATCCTAGTGTAGGATAAATTTATGTTAATTAATTAGATTAATTAATATTTTTCCACTGTAAAATCATAATTTTGAAAAAATTTTAAAATTATCATTTTACCCCTGCACTGAATTTTTCACAAATGGTATCAGAGCGAGTTCTTAGATATGATATATATATTTGCATGTGTAGATTAAGTTATAATCTAAAAGTTTAAATTTGAAATTTAAAATTCAAAATTTAAAATTTAAATTTTGAAAGTTGTTCGAAATTCAAAATTCAAAATTTTGAAATTCAAAATTTGAATTTTGAATTTTGAAATTTAAAATTCAAAATTCAAAATTCAAAAATTTAAAATTCAAAATTTGAAATTTAAAATTTGGTTGAAATTTTAAATTTAAAATTCAAAATTTAAAATTCAAAATTTAAAATTCAAAAATTGAAATTCAAAATTTTGAAAATTTGAAATTTGTTTAAAATTTCAAATTTAAAATTTAAAATTTGAAATTTAAAATTTAAATTTTGAAATTGATATATTTAGATATACTTGATCCAAGTAGCAAGTAATCGAATTGGGTTGGTTGCCATGGCCGTCCGATCATAGGAGAAAAGTAGGGTTTAAAGGCCCTCTCCTCCCATTCGATGGGGTCTCTTATGGCGGTAGGGGTACCGCTGCAATTATATCCCATGCAGATGAAGCAGTGAAAGGAATTAATTATTATAAAGGTTCAATTGTGAAATTTATCATGAATGTGTTAGATTAGATCTAAAGGAATATTCATGATTTATTTTGATTGAGTTATTTTCTGTTATGTAGTTAGCAATAGGATTGCTATTTATAAAATGTGCTGATCTATTTGTGAAATGAGTCAACATATTTGGTGAACAGAAAATAAAACCTTTCAAATTTAAAAATTATTTTCGAAATGCCAAACCCTGACCCATCAGCCCAAATACTTAATTAAAAGAATTAAGTGTTGTCTAGTAGGTCTAGAATTGTGAATTAAGACATAAGACAATTGCATAAACTTGTGGGTCAATGGGTTAGATGGATTAGGTCCATAATTGGGTTAGACCTAAGGTTAGCTTAAAGAAATGGACTAAATTAGAGTAATTGGTCAAATCTAATCAAAAGTTGAATTAGATTAGGTCAATGATACTCTGGACTCAACTCCAATAGTTGTAGTTGAATGGGTCCATGTCTTTAACTAGACCAAGATGGACTTAATTCATGGCTACGTGGTGGAACCCAATTTACTAAGTTAATCAAATTAAAACTAATGAACCGGTTGGTGTCTAAGGTAAGTTTGGCAGTTTGACCAATGGTTTTTAAGCGGGAGCTACTCGCAGTGATTCGATCTCTGACGAGTTAATGGCATATCCCCACCACTGATCTCACTTACCTGGCCAACCTGGTGAATTAGATTTTGATTAGATCACGTGGTGATTAGGGCTCACCCATGTCATTAGGTAAATCAGTTTGACTGATTTAGGTGCTCCTAATGCCAGCTTTAATTAAATCCTTTTTTTTTAATCTGACTTGATGAAGTTAGTGGGAGGATTGAAATTGGCTGGATATTTTCTTCTCATCTATCCTTTAATAAAATCTTCAAAAATTATTAGGTTCCTAAAAATGATTAAGTTATATTGATAACTAAGTCATAGCCTCCCATTAAGTGAGTGATAATGAGTCCATTAGTTTAATAATCATTGGAGGCCCAAAGGCCCGGTGCTTATTGACTAATGGAATTATCATTCATAATATGATAATTTGGTTTGAGTCTTTCTGATGGTGGTCAGGTTGGCCGGCCAAAGTCGGGCCTGATCATTTATTGGTCCGATTCACCAAATCAAATCATGTTAATGGTTGGACCTAACCAGATCTTTTCAGTGGAGGCCAAAGCCTACTGATTAGGTTCTAGGGCAAAATCAATTACTAGAAGTTATTTAGAGAAACAACTGGTTATGAACCTACCCATAGATGCACATGGGTTGACCAACCAAAGTTGGGCTCGTGTGTAGTCTGTGTGGATTCTAGTACCCACTAAGGAATTAAAGTAATTCCTCGAATTGGAGGTTGAGGCTACTAGTTCGTTAAAATACTGAGAGAAACTTTAGACTAAAGTCCAAGTCTTTAGTATTTATAATTTATGTACTAATAGAGGTCTGGTTTTCCTTTATGCAGCTATGGCCACTACCCTGTCCCTCCGGTCATTATTAGATAATGACAAGCTCATGGGACCTAATTTCAATAGCTGGTATCAAAAATTAAAAATCATCCTTGAACATGAGCAGATCCTTTCTGTAGTAACGGATCTGGCACCTGAGGAGCCAGCCCCGAATGTTAGAGGGACGGTCTGAGATACTTATCAGAAGTAGCTCAACGACTGCACCACCGTTCGGTGCATAATGCTGGCGGTAATAAATGATGAGTTCAGTCGCAGGTTCGAGAATACCCAACCACAGGAGATGCTTCAAATGTTGAACGACTTCTTTGACATGCCTAACGACGTTAAAAGGCACAAAACTAGTTATGCCATTTTCAATGCTCGGATGAGGGATGGAGCCTCAGTCACTGATCATGTACTGTACATGATCGAAATGATTGAGCGCCTAAGTAAACTGAATTTTTCCCTACACGAGCAGCTCGGTAAGGATGCGATCCTTAATTCTCTGCCCAAGTCCTACCTTCCCTTCCTTACTCATTTTTGAATGACAAAGCCTGCAGTGAACTACCACGGCTTGTTGGGGTTGCTGCAGAACCTTGAGAAGGACCACCAGCTCCATAAGGAGTTGGTAAATGTTGTGGGAGGGTCTTCTTCTGGTCGTTGACCCTTTAAGAAAGGGAAGAAGAACAAGAAGAAGAAGAATAAGAAGGTGCAGCCGCATGCTGGGATGTCTGCACAGGGTTAGACCAAGAAGCGCAAGTCCAACCAGAGCCAGGCGGAGTGCTTCTTTTGCAAGAAGCAGGGGCACTGGAAGAGGAACTGTCCTCTATACATTGCCTCACTGGACCCGAACAGGCCGAAGAAGAAGCAAGGTACTTATATGATAACACCTTGCAACTTTTTCATTTGTGATACTACTGCCTGGGTATTGGATACCGAAAGCGCTTATCATATTTGCAATTCGATGCAGGGTCTGCAGGTCAGTAAGAGATTTGATGAAGGCGAGAGATTCCTGAATGTTGGAGATGGAAGCAAAGTTTCAGTTCTAGCATTAGGAATCATAAACCTTGTAATCAATTCTCAAAATATAATTCTGAGTGAATGTCACTATTGTCCAAGCTTTTTATTAAATATTATTTCTGTAGGCCTTTTGGCCATGAACGGTTATCAATTTTTAATAAAAGGAAACGTTTGCACTATCATTTTGAATGGTGTTACAATGTTTGTTGGACAACTTAATAATGAAATTTACTTTCTATCACAACCTGTTAATGTGGTTCAAACCTCCGGTAAACGCCCTAGAATAGATAATATGTCAGAAGTCTACCTTTGGCATTGTAGGCTAGGTCATATCAATAAGAACAGGATAAACAGGTTGGCTCAAGAAGGAATTCTTGAAGTAGGTGATTGTGAATCACTTCCAACCTGTGAGTCCTGTCTTCCTGGTAAAATGACCAAGTCACCTTTTACTGAAAAAGGTGAGCGAGCCAGTGAACTCTTGGCTCTGGTACATTCTGATGTATGTGGACCCATGAGCTCAAGTACAAGAGGTGGATATTTCTACTTCATAATCTTCACAGATGACCTATCGAGGTATGGGTATGTCTATTTAATGAAGCAAAAGTCGGAGTCGTTTGAAATGTTCAAACTATTCCGAAATGAGGTAGAAAAACAAACTGAAAAGTGTATTAAAACTCTTCGATCTGATCGAGGAGGTGAATACTTTTCCAATAATTTTCTGACATATCTTGGAGAGAATGGGATTCTCTCTCAGTGGACACCTCCTGGAACAGCACAGCATAATGGTGTGTCTTAAAGGAGGAATCGGACCTTGTTGGACATGGTTCGATCCAAAGATGGGGTTTGCTGGTCTGCCGATCTTCCTTGGGGATATGTGCTCGAATCGGCTTGTTACCTTCTAAATAGAGTTTCGAGTAAGTCTGTAACCAAAATGCCATATGAGATATGGATAGGATGTAATCCAGTACTCTCGTACCTTAGGGTTTGGGGGTGTTCAACTTATGTTAAACATTTAATTACGAACAAGCTTGGACCTAGGTCTGACAAGTATAATTTTATAGGGTACCCAAAAGAGACCAAAGAGTATTATTACTTCTACCTAGCTGATGAGCAAAAAGTGTTTGTCAGTCTTAAGGCAATCTTTTTGGAAAAGGAGTTCCTTGGTGAAGGGACTGTTGCCTCTAAGGTCGAAATTGATAAAGTTTGACAGGTGGAAAAACCGACACAGGTTGCTGAACCTGAACTAAATTTGATTAGATCAGATCCGAAGCCCATTGTTCAAGCACCCTTAAGGCGATCTGGTAAAGTACCACGTCAACCAGACAGATACTATAGTTTCTTGGTCCGGGATGACGATCCTATCGAACTTGATGAAAATGATGAGGATCCGATCACCTACATGGATGCAATGCAGAGACCCAACTCTGAGAAATGGCTAGAGGCCATGAAATTCGAAATAGAGTCCATGAAGGTCAACGATGTGTGGACATTGGTTGACCCACTCGAAGGAGTAAAATCCATAGGGTGTAAGTGGGTCTTCAAGAGGAAGAGGGGCACAGACGGAAAGGTGGAAACCTATAAAGCCCATCTGATTGCCAAGAGATATCATCAAAGTTATGGTATAGACTATGATGAGACGTTTTCTCCTGTGGCAATGCTCAAATCCATTCGGATTATGCTTGCGATAGCTGCCTATCTGGACTATGAAATCTGGCAGATGGATGTGAAGACAGCTTTCCTAAATGGAGAGCTGGATGAAGAAGTGTATATGATACAACCTGAAGGATTCACATCCACAGATGAGTCTAAGGTGTGCAGGCTACAGAGATCCATTTATGGACTTAAGCAGGCATCACAGAGTTGGAACATACGTTTTGATAAGACAATCAAGACGTATGGCTTCATTAAGAATGAAGAAGAGCGCTGTATTTATAAGTGGGCTAATGGTCCAATAGTAGTATTTCTTGTATTGTATGTGGATGACATTCTCTTAATCGAGAATGATGTCCCTGCATTACAGGGAATAAAGATTTGGCTGTCGTCACAGTTCTCCATGAAGGATCTGGGAGAAGCTTCCTACATCCTAGGGATGAGAATCTATAAGGATAGATCTAAAAGGTTACTTGGTTTATCTCAGTCCACGTACATGGATACTATGCTGAAGAGGTTCAGCATGGAGAATTTCAAGAAAGGCTATCTTTCGATAGGCTATGGAATTTCTCTCTCGAAGAGGGATTGTCTGACAACACCTCAAGAGAGAGAGCGTATGGGTAGGATTCCATATGCTTCGGTAGTGGGATCTATCATGTACGCCATGACATGTACATGACCAGATGTGGTATACTCACTAGGGGTAGTGAGTAGATACCAATCTAATCCAGGGAAGAATCATTGGAAGGTTGTTAAAACCATCCTGAAGTATTTAAGAAATACTAAGGACCAGTGGCTTGTTTATGGTGAATCGAACTTGAGACTTATAGGGTTTACAGACTCTAGTTTCCAGTCTGATCATGATGACAGCAAAAGTGTGTCGGGATTTATTTTTACCCTTAATGGTGGGGCTATCTGCTGGAAAAGTTCCAAGCAGCATACAGTGGCTGATTCAGTTTGTGAGGGAGTATGTCGCTGCATCAGATGCTGCCAAAGAAGCGGTATGGCTAAGGAAATTCATCACCGATCTTGGAGTAGCACCCTCCCTTATTGGTCCAGTTCTGCTCTACTGTGACAGCTCTGGAGCCATTGCTCAAGTGAAGAAATCGAAGGCACACCAGCGGATGAAGTATATTCTGCGTCGCTACCATCTCATCCAAAAAATTATGGATCGAGGTGACGTCGATCTTCAGAAGATCGACAGAAAGGAGAATCTGGCCGACCCATTCACTAAAGCCATTACGGTGAAGGAGTTTGATAACTACAAGTCGAAGATGGGTATTAGATACTGCACCGATTGACTTTAGGCCAAGTGGGAGATTGTTGGAAATAGTGTCCCAAAGTCAATCGTCAGCCTGTTGACGGTTGTGCTCATTTTTTGTATATGTACATGAATTATGAATTAATAAAAATTATTTTGATATTTTTCATCACAAAATGTTTCATCTTCTAATGAACTCTTATGTTGTGGTGAAGTCCTTAGGACTATTTAGACTCGACAAAGGAGGATTTACCGTTTAGTCTTTAAATCTGTTCGCGACCAAATGATACGTTGTTACCAAGGACGACAATGTTTATCAAGCATAGGTCGTTGTGTGCCATATAGGTTGGTTGTCCTCTTAACCAATGAGTGTGAAGACACTAGTATGACATACAGGTGAGATATAAGGGTACATCTGCACTAAACGTGACCGACTCCGGAGCTATTTCTGCTGTCAAAATTTGCTCTGATGGAATATGAGTATAAATGTCCCTCCGACTTGAGACCGCCATGGTGACTTGCAAGCAACTCACTGCACTTAGGCACTGGACTACCTGAATTTTTAATTCAATGATGGAAGGCTGCTGGGTGTAGTCAAGTACTTGACTTGTCGGTGTGTGTGTCAAGATGGGATTGACCACTCCAGTTTCGAAGCTGTGTACAGTCGTGTTTCAATTTAGCAAAACTTTGGCCAGGGTAGTCCTTGTGAGGAGTCACAGGACTGTTTGACTTAAGCACGATTCGGATGATCTGATCAGGGTTGACAGTTTAACCCTGAGTCATCCTAAACACGGGGGTCAAAAGGATGAATTATACAGTAACCATATTCATGTAGGTTCTGAGTGTTGCGATTGTGACTCTTCAATCTATCCGGATGTCGGGTACCATTGCTAGATGGTCACTTCGATTAGTACAGGAATTGGTTCTTGTGCTACCGGCTTAGGTTCGAACCTGCGGGGTCACACACATTAGAGGTTCCTATCTGATCTGATGGCTAGTGTAGAATCTTACATGTTTAGGACTCAGTGATCAAGATTCTCTGATCACGAGTTCCACACATTATGGGTACCGGGGTCAAGAGTCCCACTGGTTGGGACTTTTCGATCAGGGTTATATATCGATGAATTCTAATACCCGATTGTCCATCAAATTTGGACTCAGTATTTATGAGAGATTTAATTAGTGATTTGATCATTAATTAACTCAATTTGATTGAGTAATTATTTTTGGATCAAGTCCAATTGAATTAGATTCAGTTGGGTTTGACCCGATTGGGTTAAGAGTTGACCTAATCGTCGAGATGGTTTGGTCCCTAAGTTGATCAAGGGTTGGGCTTAGTCAATTCTTGATTTGATTAAGATTTTATTGAGCCTAATTAAGCCTAATTAAGTTAGGTTTAAATTAGTCTAATTGGCCTTAACTTATTTGGTTCAATTAGGTTGGTTTAAATAATTAAACCACCTTGACCCAATCTCCATGCGCCACCTCACTTTCATTGCACACATTTGAATTCATGAGAAGGAACTTCTCATGAATTTTTTCCTCACGCCAAGCCCTTCTCCATGCCCCACTTTAATGTGCCAAATGAATGGATAAGGATGATTGGTTGGCCATTCAAATTCAAAATAAAGTTTGAATTTGAATGGGCAATCAATCTTTGCACCTTATCCCTTTTTTTACACCCTATTTATTACATGAGAAAATATTTCTCATGAAATCTCTCCATACATAATTTAAGCCATGCCTCATGCCTTTAGTGGATAAGCGATGAGTTGGTGTCCATTTGAATTCAAAATTTGATTTGAATTCAATTGTGTAATTACTCATCTTTATCCTTTCTTTTGGATAAGACATTTGATGTTGTTATAAAAGGAGGAAAAGAGTGGGGCGTGCAAGAAGAAGATTTTTGGAGAAAAATTCTGGGGTGTGAGAAGTCTTGTGCGTGAGAAGGAAGTCCATATCCTTCCAAGAGAAAAAGAAAGAAAAGGAAGAAATGTGGGTGCAAGGTTTCCAGTGAGTTCCCTAGAGTTTTAGCCTGGGGTTCGAAAAGTGAGAAAGTGAGCTACGAGTGTCGTGAGCCCACAAAATCTTAGAGAGATCTTCAACATCCTCTCAAGCACGTCTGTTGATGATCTAGAGCATCCAAAGAATCGACAGACATCGATCGAAGGAGTTTGATCAGCATCGACCGTCAAAAGGGCTCTAAACGAGCTAGCACTCATGAGGAGTCGCTCAGATTGGAAGCTTCGTGTGGACGATCCACAAAGACCAAACATACTGTATGGTTACATCACAATGATCAGACTCTCCCGACGGTGATCAGATTGCGGCGATCTACTATCCGCACAAAGGAATTATATTCTGAACACATTACAGTAAAGTGTTTACTGTTTGAATTTGAAATTCAAATTTAAATGAATGAATGCTATATGTCATATTTAGATCCTAGTGTAGGATAAATTTATATTAATTAATTAGATTAATTAATATTTTTCCACTGTAAAATTATAATTTTGAAAAAGTTTTAAAATTATCATTTTATCCCTGCACTGAATTTTCCACAAAGAGTTGGCGCCCCTTAGAAAAATATGTGGCATCCCTTCATACCTTATTTAAGGGGCACCCTATATGGCATAAATGCTCATCCAAGAGTGGTTTAGACATGAGATTAGATGAGGAAAAGATAGAAAAAATCTGAATAAAAAAGATAAGAAAAAGGGAGAGAAAAATAGAAAGGAAGGGAAGAGAAAAAGAAAAGCATGTGATACTTGTCCTAAAATCAGATTGTTCATGTGTTGAATATATAATCTGATATTTATGTGATGAGATCATTTGAGAAAAGGTTCCTAGAGTGATCCTAGTAAAGATCTCAAAGGCATACAAGTGATGGTGCAATTCGTTCTTGCGAAGGATGATCAGCAGTGAGCTTGCGAAGAAGGCTACAGCACCATATCGAATTGAGAAGGGCTCTGATTAGTCCCATGTAGATCACCGTTGGAGGGCTTCTATTTTGGAGTCTTGTGAAGATCTCAAGATTACTAGATCATGATCTTCGTGTTAGTATATGGCTTCTGATCTTCTCTTGTTATGCATGCTTATGTTATTTGATTGCAATCATCAAGGTATTCCTTGAGCTTTTGTATTTCGATAGTCTAGTTTAAATGTTAAACTTATTTTTAATTATTAAATATATATAAAAATTTTTAAAATTTATATTTCACTGTATTACTGAAACCCAATAGCCAACATACATAGCAAGGATCTGAATAGCTAGGGACCAAGAGAATGTGCAGTCAAACTTAGTAGCCTCATTGCGAATAGCCAATGACACCGTAGGTCAAAAGCTTCTATGAGGTGACTGGGGTTTATTTCTCTAATCAAAATTGGTTTTGTTAGTTCATTTGATTGTGTCAGTTTTTCTGCCTCTCAAACTTCATCAAGCCAAATTTTAGTGGCATTAGTTTCTTTTCCAAAGAACTTCTTTTCCAAAAAGACTGTCCTATGACTGACGAACACCTTTTGTTCTTTAATGAGGTAAAAATAATACCTTTTTGATTCCTTTGGGTACCCAACAGAGAAGCATTTATCAGATCTAGATCCAAATTTATCTATCTTTAAATATTTTACATAAGCCAGATATCTGCAAATCCTAAGGTGAGATAGTGCCACCCTACGCCCTATCCATATCTCATATGATGTTTTATTGATAGACTTGCTCGAAATCTTATTCAGAATATAACAAGCAGTTTCGAGTGCATATCCCTAAAAGAAGATTGACGGATTTATAAAATCTATCATGGATTGAACCATGTCTATTAGTGTTCGATTTTTTCTTTCGAACATCCCATTGTGTTGTGGTGTCCCAGGAGGAGTCTATTGTAAGAGAATTTTATTCTCTTTTAGATATATCAGAAAATTACTATTGAGGTACTCATCTCCTCGATCTGATCGAAGAGTTTTGATACTCTTTTCAGTTTACTTTTCTACTTCACTATGAAATTATTTGAATATTTCAAAAGATTTGGACTTATGCTTCATAGGATAGACATACCCATACCTAGATAGGTCATCAGTGAAAGTGATGAAGGAATCATATCCACCTCTAACACATGTTCATGGTTCCACATACATCACTATGTACTAAACTCAAAACATCATCTATTCATTCACCCTTTTCAGTAAACGTTGACTTAGACATCTTTTCAAGAAGATAGGATTCATAGGTTGGTAATGATTCATGATCATTGATATCAAAGATTTTCTCTTTTGCTAACCTATTTATCCTGTTCTTGTTTATATGATGAGCCGACAATGCCTAAGGTAGGTATCAGTGACATTATCTAATTTTGGGTAGTTGTTTGTTGTGTACATTATACTAACAGGCTATGAAAAAAGATAAATACCATTTCTTAATTGTCCATGCATAATTATAATGTCATTCACAATGATGTCACAAAAATTATCCTTTATTGAAAAACTTAAACCATCATAGGCTAAAAAACCAATAGAAATTATATTCATAAAGAAAGATAAACAGTAATGACAATCATCCAAAATAATGATATTTGAATTGAGAATAAATTGAACTATTCCTAAGGCTACAACTGAAATAAATCTTTCATCTCCAACGTTCCACTGTCGCTAGTACTATATTCACTGTTACTAATAATTTTAATAAATAAAAAATTTCTTTCATCTTTTGTGACTACTATTCCTTCGCTAATAGAGTCATCACTAATGGTTATTAGCGATGGCAGTTTCCGTCACTAATACTATTTCCACCATCGCTAATAAGTTTAATAAATAATTTTTTTTTGTGATAACTAATTCCATCGCTAATAGAATCATCGCTAATGGTTATTAGTGATGGCACCATCGCTAATACTATTTCCACCGTTGTTAATAAGTTTAATAAATAATTTTTTTTTATGATGGCTAATTTCATCACTAATAGTGCCGTCGCTAATGATTATTAGTAACGATAATTGCTATCGCTAATATATTTTCTATAATTCCTAATAAGTTTAATAAATATTTTTTTTTATGATGACTCAGTCCATCACTAATAGTGCCATCGCTAATAATCATTAGCGATGGCAAGTATCATCGTTAGTACTCTTTTCATCATCACTAATAATTTTAATAAATAATTTTTTTTTGTGATGGCTTATTTTTTGGTCATGATTGATGGTCGGTGAAAACTATTATTAGCGACAGCATAATGCCATTGCTAATAGCTGTCGCTAAAAATTATTTTTCTTATAGTGGTTATGATAAGACATAGGTCAAGGATAACTCATCAAACCCATTTGTTCATCATAAGCCAAATTCAATCGACTCAAGTTCTTGTTGTAACATCCTAAATTAGGAAAAAGGGGTGGCATTGAAATTTAAATTACTTAAGAAGTATACAAAAGGAGATGATGGAAGAACAAGATCATCAATCATGACATTGAAGTTTAATTTTTTGATGATTTTAAGCATAAAATAAACGATCTTTTGAAGGATTCTTTAGATAAAATTGATATGGATAGTAATTTTGAAGTATAATGGATGATTTAAAGCAAATTTTTAAACCCCAGGGGATTGAATCGATTAAGTTTTAAGATGAGTCGGCTAAGTTGCAAAAAATAGAAAGCGTATCAGAGAGAGAATTGTGGTAGCATAGGTTAGTCGGCTAAGTTTTGATCTGAGTCGACTTAGTTGTGGACTAAGTCAACTCAGTTCCAGGGTGAGTCGGCTAAATTTGCAGGAAGGCTTGAGCCGAGGTTCAGCAGAGGTGCTTTAAGTTGAGATTTAAAAAGTATTTTAAGGGGATGACAAAGCAACTTGATTACATAAATAAAGAGTTGAAAATTTCTTAAGCAGCATCTTAGCTTGTTCAAAGTTTGAGGGATTTTGATGGAGTGACACCTAGCAAGTTCTACTTTAATTTATTTATTTCCTAAGGGTTATTCACTGGTTCCTATTTTGGGCTATTCTGGTTCTTCGGTGGAAGCAGAAGGAAGAGAGAGGGAGAGGACTAGGAAGAGAGCTCAAGAGGGGAGAATTCTCAATTTAAAATCAAAAGATTCAATACGAAGAAAAAGGTGAATTGTTTTGACGAAAAGAAGGCTGCCGACAGTGGGAAAAAGGAAGAAGCTGGTTTTGTTTTACAACAAGGTTTTTGATTATTTAAGGTAAGGTTTTTAATTTCTAAACTTGGTTTAAAATGGATTTTGATCGAATTGCATGAGATTTGAAGTTTAGGTGAACTGATTTATTGATCTAAAATTTGAATTGAAAGAGGAGTTCTACTGTTTTGTTCATTTTTCTGAAATTTTTGAAGTAATTTAGTAAATGGTTCGGAATCATGATTTGGCCAAATTTAGGGTTGATCATGAAGAGAAAATACATTAAAAATTGGGGGGAATTATCTGAAATATTTTGCTAATTGCTGATACTGTGTTGATTAAACTTGGAATCATTGTTGAGAATGAAATTGCAAAAGAGATGCTGGAAGTTTGTTGAATTAGGGTAAGATTTAGCTAACTTTAATTTGAGGTAAGATTTCCAAATTCTAGGCTAAAATTAAGTTAAACTTTGAATGACAATTATGGAGTTTGATGTTCTAATAAACTGAAATGTAAATGGTGAATTTAAATTGAGGAAGTCAGTGTTGCTGCTGATTTTATTGGAATCGATATAAATTATCTGGCAATTAATTGGCATTGTGTTGATTGAACCTAAAGCCAATTGTGAGAATAAGATATGATTTAATTACTGAAAGTCACTAAACATAAGTAAAGGTTTAGCTAACCCTAATCAGAGTAAAATAAGATGAAACAGAAGTAGGAATTTGAATAAAAGAAACAGTGTTGCTGTTGATTTTCTTAAGAACAGTTTAGATTAGTACAGCAATTAAATTAGGATGTGTTAATTGAACCTAAGATAGATTATGAAACTGTTCAACAGCTAAGTTGCTGCAAACTTTAAAATTTATATTTGGATTTAGCTAATCCTAAATAGAGTAAGGCAAGACCAAACAAAAGCAAGAAATTGAAGAAGTAAAGAATGGGTATAAGGAAGCAAAGTATGTAGTCTTACCCTCATGTATTATATTGGAATTATATTAATCATGGTGAATCAACTTTATAGAAAGAAAGAAAGCTTTTGAGGTGCACTTTAAACAAGTCAAGCATCAAGGTATTGTAGCCAGCCTGAAGGTGAGTGGATTCTTCATCTAATTATGGTGTTTTCCTCACTGTATTTTATTATGAAAGGTATTACAACTGAAAAGCAGTTAGATTTCTGATAGTTTATAGTTTATGTATATTATAAAAGCATGGAAACATAAAGTGATTTTATGTAGCAAAGTTGTTCTATTGTATATGCTAATGTGTAACTAATTCAGACAATTTCACACTTTGATCTAATTATGAGTTTTCAGTATTTGGAATTTAGATTCTCGATGTTTGGAATTATAATTTAGCTTTTAGTGCAAAGACGATCTATGGGAGTGATCAACCCATTGGGTGTGCCTTAGCATTATCATCAGTATTAGCATCTCATACAGCATATATCTACTGATACCTCCTTGCAAAACTTAATGCCCATGGGGGCTTATCAGATGTACCATATCGGTTACACATGATAGTGGTGCGCTGTGGAGAAATCGATGGTAGCCTAGCCTCAGGATGACTTATCATTTGATTATCCATGTTTGGCACATGAAGTTTGGAAGTATATTAGAAGTTTTGAAGTTTTAGTTATGGCATTATTTATTATCCAATTTATTCATGTTCAGCTTTTCAAAGTTTGACAGTGCATCAATAGTTTCAGTTTTGTATGCTATATCCAGTTCGATGTGTTATACTTAGTTTTATACTTCATATTAAATAAGTAACTTCAGCATTCCTATTTCTCCATTATTAGTAGGTTTATTCACTCACTGAGACATAGATCTCATTATATAATTTTTTTTATTTTTCTAGATAGATTGGAGTAGCATAGCTCAGCATAAAGAACATCAATATCAGCATTTTGGGATTGTCTGTGTTAGCTTGTGGAGATCTTACTTATGGTTATCTTTGGGATGTATTATATGTGTTTGAGACTGTGAAGATCAGTAAATATTATATGTATTATCTTAAATTTGTGTACAAAGTAAAATTTGATCAATAAAATCCTAAGTTAGATTTCTGAAAAATGAAGAGTAACTTGAAGTACTTGTGTTAGTAGTTTGAGAAATTTATTGAATTATATAAATTAGCAGTTAATCAATTTAGTAATTCCCTTCGTCTTTATTATTTAAGGGTGGGGTGTAGCACTTCCGTCCAGTAATTAGGGGTAGGGTGTTACATAGGTGGAATCAGAGCAAAGGTTTAAGATCAATTGGGAGAAAGAGAGAGAGATTTATGATTATTTGAGATTGTGATTTAGGTACTATGAGAATTTGAATTTACAATCATTAGAGATTGTAATTTACTTATAAGTACTTCCTAGAAGATCATGTATTTTAGGTATAAGTTGGATGGTTACTAAAAACTATGAGATAATCCTTTGTGATACTATTAGTTAGTTATAATTTTTCATTTTGTTTGATTCAGTAATTTGGCTAATGAGCACAAGGTAAGCAAGCATATTTATATTGTTGATTGTTGGAGTTTGATTTTCAATTGGTGAGTAATAGATTGTAATTTATAAGTTGTACGAAGAATTCTTGTATAGGATGGTATGAGGAGTAATTTTAGAATGACATAAATTAATTCCTTATATGGATATCAAATCTTTTAGTGAATCTTATTCTTTGTTAGAATAATTTTATAGTAATGATTAATTTGAAGATGTTAATTATGGAACATAAAAATAATCGACATATCTCCAAAGATTATTTTGATTGAAATCACAAGAAAATTATGACTTCCAGATCCGATATATGGAGTGGAGACAAATGAAGGGCGGTGTATCAGATTTTATGTGGATGTAACCATTAATAGAGAAGAAATTGTTAAATCAGTGGGACCTTCAGGTGTCAAGCAGTTGAAATCAGAAGAGAAGACGGTTGTAATACTTTGAAGCATTACTTTCAATTCGAGGTGTGAGATGTTAATTTTAAGGACATGGAAGAGTATAAAAATTTCTTTCGAAGAGTAAGAGCAACATATAATGATATAATAATGAAACTTCAGCAAACAAGATGGGATTACGAGAGGCTGAGAGAAATAAATCAAAAGCATATTGATTAATGTTCTGCTCTTCAGTGATAGGTGAATAGGTTACTGCAAGGGCTTCCTCCAGATACTAAATCTTCATCTAGAGAAAATTGATATTGGGAAGAAAAAGAGGAGATGGAAAAGGTATGATTTATTATTGTTCAGAATAAATTTATCTATACTTGAGGATTGACAATATTTTCATTTGATGTTATTTGAATGCTCATTTATGTTGGAGAACTCAAAGTGGTATTTATGCATTTATGACATGGTGCAATTATATATGTATGTTTTCTTGAAAGGTGAGCATGTGGGTAGAATAGTAAGCTATATTCTGTTGATTATTATAGATATAGTTGATAAAATGAAAGGTCTTCTAAGTATCAAGCATAATTGTTGGCAAATTCTTAAAAGTCAAATAGATTATGAAGCTATGGATTATTACTAATTAGAAATTGAAAACTATGAATTATTCGATCAAGGTAGCAT
This sequence comes from Elaeis guineensis, assembly GCF_000442705.2. Taxonomy (NCBI): domain Eukaryota; kingdom Viridiplantae; phylum Streptophyta; class Magnoliopsida; order Arecales; family Arecaceae; genus Elaeis; species Elaeis guineensis. The sequence goes on along the minus strand of NC_026008.2, from coordinate 11,571,692 downwards.
TTCGTGAGTGAGAATCAAACTATCATTGTGGATAGAAAAGTAAGAATACAAATAAGTGATTACAATCCTGACAAGTAAGAAAGTTCTAAAGTTCGAGAAAATAAAAGATATATTTGTCAAAGAAAAGAAAAAGGAAAGAATTAGCAAGTATTAGAAAATTTGAATTTTGATAATTAAGAGAGGAAGATCATGATGAGATGAAAGTTATGATAATCAAGATGATTTGGAAGAATGTCTGAGGTAAAGTATCTGTAAGACTTTTATGGTGCAATAAGAGATTTTAACTATTATCAAAATATTTTGTGATTGGTAATAGGAATTTAGCAAAGTCAAAATTTGAAATCTTAAAGTAAATTCAAGCTTAAAGTTGCAAATTTCGAGGATGAAATTTGTTTAAGGGGAGAGAAAATGTAACATCCAAAACCAGAAAAAAGGGTGGCATTGAAATTTAAATTACTTGAATAGTATGCAGAAGGAGATGATGGAAGAACAGGATCATTGATCATGACATTAAAGTTTAATTTTTTGATGATTTTTAAGCATATAATAAATGACCTTTTAAAGGATCCTCTAGACAAAATTGATATGAGTAGTAATTTTGAAGTATAATTGATGATTTAAAGTAAATTTCTGAATCCCAAGAGACTGAGTCGACTAAGTTTTAAGATGGATTGGCTAAGTCGTAAAAAATAGAAAGCATCTCAGAGAGAGAATTGTGGTGGCACAGATTAGTCAGTTAAGTTTTGAACTGAGTCGACTAAGTTGTGGACTGAGCCAATTCAATTCCAAGGTGAGTTAGCTAAGTCTTGGAGAAGGCTTGAGCTAAGGTTCAGTAGGTGTTTTAAGTTAGGATTTAAAAAGGATGACAAAGTAGCTTGATTACATAAATAAAGAGTTGAAAATTCCTTGTAGCAGCACCTCAGCTTGTTCAAAGTTTGAGGGATTTTGATGGAGTGACACCTAGCAAGTTTTTCTTTAATTTATTTATTTCCTAAGGACAATTCACCAATTCCTATTTTGGCTATTTTTGTTCTCTGGTGAAAGTACAAAGAAGAGAGATGGAGAGGATTGGGGAGAGAGCTGAAGAGGGGAGAATTCTCAGTTTAGAAACAAGAGATTCAACTGGAAGAAAAAGGTGAATTGTTTCAAGGAAAAGAAGGTTGCCGGCGGTGGAAAAAGAAAAGAAGCTGGTTTTGTTTTATAGCAAGGTTTTTGATCATTTGAGGGAAGGTTTCTAATCTTTAGACTTGATTTAAAATGGGTCTTGATTGAATTGCTTCAGATTTGAAGTTTAGGTGAACTGATTTATTGATCTGAAATTTGAATTGAAAGAGGAGTTCTGCAGTTCGGTTCATTTTTCTGAAATTTCTGAAGTAATTTAGTAAATGGTTTGGAATTATGATTTGGCCAAATTTAGGGTTGATCGTGAAGAGAAAATACATTAGAAATTGGGGGGAATTGTTTGAATTGTTTTGCTAATTGTTGATACTATGTTGATTAAACTTGGAATCATTGGTGAGAATGAAATTAAAAAAAGAGATGCTGGGAGTTTGTTGAATTAGGTTAAGATTTAGCTAACTTTAATTTGAGGTAAAAATATCAAATCCTAGGCTGACATTAAGTTAAGCTTTGAATGATAATTATAGAGTTTGATGTTCTAATAAACTGAAATGTAAATGGTGAATTTAAATTGAGGAAATCAGTGTTGCTGCTAATTTTATTGGAATCAGTATGAATTGTCTAGCAATTAATTGACATTGTGTTGACTGAACCTAAAGCCACTTGTGAGAATAAGATATGATTTAATTGCTAGAAATTGCTAAACATAAGTGAAGATTTAGCTAACCCTAATTATAGTAAAATAAGATGAAACAAAAGTAGGAATTTGAATAAAAAAACTGTGTTGCTGTTGATTTTCTTAAGGACCGTTTAGATTATTGCAGCAATTAAATGAGGATGTGTTAATTGAACCTGAGGTAGATTCTGAAACAGTTCAATAGCTAAGTTGCTGCAAACTTTAAAATTTATATTGGGATTTAGCTGACCCTAAATAGAGCAAGGCAAGACCAAACAAAAGTAAGAAATTGAAGAAGTAAAGAATGGGTATAAGGAAGCAAAGTATATAACCTTACCCTCATGTATTATATTGGAATTGTATTAATCATGGTGAATCAACTTTATAGGAAGGAAGAAAGCTTTTGAGTGTTGGGAAATGTGTCCCAAAAAGCCAATCGTCAAGCTGTTGACGGTTGAGCAACCAAGTATTGTAATTGATTTGTTAATAAATAAAATATATTTGGCATCTTCATCATAAGCTTTCATCTTCTAATGAACTCCGTTGTTATGATGAAGTCCTTAGGACTATTTAAGTTCGATAAAGAGAGGATTTATCAATTAGTCCTTAAAAATGTTCACGACCAAATGATAAGCTGTTAATAAGGACGACAGCTTCTATCGAGCATAGGTCGCTGTAGGCCATATGGGTTGGTTGTCCTCTTAACCAAGGAGTGTGGAGACACTGGTATGGCATACAGGTGAGATGTAAAGGTACATCATCATTGAACATGACCAACTCCAGAGTATTCTGCTGTCGAGAATGTCTCTGATGGGATATAGGTATAAGTGTCCCTTAGACTTGAGATCGCCTCAGTGACTTGCAAGCAACTTACTGTGCTTTGGTACTGGACTAACTGAATTTTTAATTCAGGGACGGAAGGCTTCTGGGCACAGTCAAATACTTGCGAAGTCAGAGTGTGGTCGAGATGGGATTGACCACTCCAAGAGTTGGAGAAGAATGAGTCGCTGTATTTCAATTTAGCAAAACCTTGGCCAGGGTAATTTATTAGATGGATTTGATATTTTGAAATACAATGTGGACAACCTGATCAGAATTGACAGTTGAACTCTGGGGTGTCCTATGATCATTTTGGTCAAGGGGATGAATTATATGAAAACTATTTTCGCATGGGTTCTAAGGATGTTGTTCTACACATTCGACATATCCGGTCGTCGGGTACCATTGCTAGATGATCACTTCGATTGGTATAGAAATTTATTCCTATGCTACCGACTTAGCTTCAGACCTATGAGGTCACACATATTAGAGTTCATGATCCGATCGGATGGTTGATCAATGATTAAGAATCGTTCTAGGGTTAAATGATCAATACGATTGACATTTAACCCAGTGCAAGTATTGCAGGAGGATCGATTATCAATTCGATTGCTAATTGGCTTAATTTGATTAAGCCAATAGGCTGAGATTAAGTCTAATTAAATATAATTTAATTAGATTTATTTTGGGCTTGATTGGATCAAGTCCAATTGGTTTATTGGATAAGCCAAGTGCAAGAAAAAACTAGTCCTAGTTCAACTAGGACTTGGGTCAATCTAATTTCTAATTTGATTAAAAAATTAAATCAGATTTAAATCTAATTTAATCTGATTAAATTAGGTTCTTAATTAGGTTAAGACCTATTTTAATTAGGTTGATCTAATTTTGGTTTGATTTGGTTTGGGAAACCAAATTAAAACAAGTCATAAGATAGAATCCTAGTAAGACTAGTTTTCCACCTTGCGCCACATAAGCCTTCCCCACGCCCTCTCTCTTATTCAACGCCAATCTCCACTTATTTTGTGTGACAAAAGCTCTCTCCCAGGTCTCTCCCATGTTCACAGAAGATTTTCTCTCTTCTTTCTTACATGGAAGGTGGTTTGGATCAAATCAAAAAGGAATAAGTTTGGATTTTAAATTCTATGAGATAGAGTTTTAGAAATCCAAAACTCTTTCAATTTTGTATCGAATTTATCCAAATTTTTTTTGAAATTTTTGTGGCTTTTAGGGTATACATTATGAACCCTTTTCTAGTGATCCATGAACAAAAATATGGAGGAGGTGCTCAAGAGTTGGGCGCCCCTTAACTTGCCATGTTTGGATAAGCCTTGACTAGGTATTTGACCTTGACAAGGACTCTATCATATCTCTCTATATAAAATGAGTTTTTTTATGAAAGTTTAGGAGAAGACATATATTTGAGAGTCCTTTGAGCCATCTAAAAATCAGAGAGAAAGATCTTTTGTTCGTGGAGATATAAAAGATGCAAGTTAGGGTGTCTAGAGAGAAAAATGTGAAGAAGAAGAGGGTCTTCTTCTAAGTTTTTTGTTTTCATATCTTTTCTCCCTCCATCTTGAGTTTCCTGAGAGCGTCTCAGATCTGAAACTCTTCCTTTTACTTTCTATCTTTGGAAGAGTCCAAATCAAGAAGAAGGAGGCACCTGATCAACCATCAAAGAAGGATCAGCGCAGTACTAGCATACTGTGCTGATTTCCTGAAGCAGGACTTCTGATCGAGATTCGTGGGCTCGTGTGGATAACTCCTAGAGGCCGGACGTGTGTGCGGCTTGCAGCATTATCCTCAAGCCCAGATTAGCAAGGTTAGAGTGTCTAACTTGCAAGGTAATAGATCTGATCTATTGTTTAATACATACATTAGATGTGGTATAGAAACATGTTGATATGATCAACATGTAGTTCATGCTATATTTATATATTTTAATTTTTGATTTAATGCTATGTAATAATTATGTAATAGGATCTTAGATCTAGGGATTTTCTAGTTTTAAAAAATAAATTTTAATTTATTTTAGCCTTCCGCTGTATGATCTTGAAAAAGTTTCAAGATCTAACCCTGAAACCCTAGATCTGGTTCCTAAAATTGATATCAGAGCCTAGATTCTTTATTACATGATTATTTATACATGCTTAGATTATTTCTTAGATTAGATCTAATTTATAATATGATTATTAAATCTGAAATTAAAATTTTAGATCAATCACAAACTGCAAGGTTGTCCTGCTGTAAGGTTTACCCCTTACAGTGCAAAGGTTGTCCTAGTTTGTGTAGATCTAGCTTTAATCATAAATTTGTTAGATATGATCTAGATTAAATTTATAATTTATTAGATTTAAAAGATATTTAAATCTGAAATAAAATCTCTTTGTTAATAATTTTTATGCAAAGAAATTATTTAAAGTTGAAATTATTTCAATTACATGAACCTGTTTAGATTAGATCTAAAGTAGTTTCATGTTTATTTCACTTGTATCTTGATTATGAATCAAACATGCAATATGGTTGGTAGAATCATATTGTAAAATTATTTTACATATATGAAAATTATTTTTTGAAAAGCCAAACCCAACCCTCAGCCCAAAACTTAATTAAGAATTAAGAAGTTGTTTGATTAGGTTCTAGGATTGTGAATTGAAGAACCTAAGACACAAATCATAACACATTGGGTTAATGGGTTAGTGGAAATTAGGTCCATTAATTAGGTTAGACCTATGGTTAGATTAAAGATAGACTTAATTAGAGAATTGACTAAATCTAATCAATTGTTGTCTTAGATTAGGTCAAGGATTCTCTAGATCAATTACAATAGTTGTAGTTGGTCAAGTCCATGTCTTTAACGAGAACCAAATGGACTTGATTCTTGGCTAAGCGATCTAGCATGAACTGTTAGGTTGATCTAATCAAAACTAATTAAACCAGTTGGTGTCTAAGGTAAACCAGACTAGTGGTTTTTAATTGGGAGCCTACTTACCTGGCCATTTCTGATGGTGTCTAAGGCAAGCTTCGGCAGACCCTCCCACTGATCGAACTTACCTGGCCTCTTGGTGAAATTATGTTTTGATCGGATCACTTGACTATTCGAGCTGACCCATGTCAGCTAGGTAAATCAGTGTGACTGATTTAGGTGCTCCTAGACCAGCCCTTTTAATGGTCTCCCTTAAGCTGACTTGGTGAAGCCAGTGGGAGGATCATGATAAGCTGGTTCATCTGACCTCATCCTCTAAATTATTTAAATCCTCTAAAATTATTAGGTCCTTAAAATGATAAAGTTATGGAGATAACTGAGTCATAGCCTCCCATTAAGGTGTTTGATAATGAGTCCATTAACTCAATAATCATTACAGACCCAAAGGCCTGGTTCTTGTTGACTAATGGAATTATCACTCATCATATGATGACTTGGAAGTGTCTCTCTAATGGTGGTTAGGAGAGCCAACCAAAGTTGGGCTTAATCATTCGTTGGTTAGATACACCAAGTATGATCATGTTAATGGTTGGACCTAACCGGATCCTTACAGTGGAGGCCAAAGCCTACTGATTAGGTTTCTGGGGCAAAATTAAAATTACTAGAAATTGTTTAGAGAAACAATTGGTTATGAACCTACCCTTAGATGTACATGGGTTGACCAACCAAAGTTGGGCTTGTGTGCAGTCTAAGTGGATTCTAGTACCCGCTAAGGAATTAGGGTAATTCCTCGAATTGGAGGTAGAGGCTATCAATTCGAATAAAATAGTGGGAGAAACCTTTTGATTAAAGTCCAAATCTTTAGGTTTAATGAATCAATTACTAATTAGGTTATGGTTCTCCTTTGTGTAAATATGGCCACTTCCCTATCGCTCCAATCATTGTTGGACAATGATAAGTTGGTGGAACCCAACTTCGGTAGCTGGTATCGAAAGTTGAAGATAGTCCTGGAGCATGAACGGATCCTATATGTGATAATGGATCCTGCACCTGAGGAGCAAGCTGTCAATGCACGTGGAACAGTCGAGACACTTACCAGAAGTGGCTCAGTGATCGGACCACGGTGCGCTGTATCATGCTGGCTGCTATGAGCGACGAGTTCAGTTGCAGATTCGAGATGGCTCAGCCAAAGGACATGCTTCAAGTGTTGGAGGATGCCTTTGGCACACCCGATGACGTTGAGAGGCACAAGACTAGTTGTGCCATCTTCAACGCCAAAATGCAGGATGGTGCCTCTGTCACTGATCATGTATTGTACATGATCGAGCTGATGGAACGATTAAGCAAGCTCGACTTTCTCTTGCATGAGCAGCTTGGGAAAGATGCAATACTAAACTCGCTGCCCAAGTCTTATCTCCCATTCCTCACTCATTATAGAATGACAAAGCCTGAAGAGAACTACCATAGGTTACTGGGGTTACTTCTGAACTTTGAGAAGGATCACCAACTCCTCAAGGAGTCGGTGAACTTAGTGGGAGGTTCATCTTTTGGTTCTCGACCTTTTGAGAAAGGGAAGAAGAACAAGAAGAAGAAAGTCAAGAAGGTGCAAGTTCAGGCTGGGACATCTGTGCAGAGCCAGACCAAAAAGATCAAGCCTGATAAGAGTATATTCTACTAGCAAGCACCCTAAATTAGATAGTGTATCAGATATCTACTTTTGGCACTGTAGGCTAGGTCATATAAACAAGAACAGAATAAACAGATTGACTCAAGAGGGAATCCTCGAAGTCAGTGATTGTGAATCACTTCCAACCTGTGAGTCCTGTCTTCTTGGTAAAATGATCAAGTCACCTTTCACTGGAAAAGGTGAGAGAGCTACTGAGCTCTTGGGCTTAATACATACTGATGTATGCGGGCCCATGAGCACAAGTGCTAGAGGTGGATATTTCTACTTCATAACTTTCACGGATGACCTATCAGATATGGATATGTCTATCTGATGAAACATAAATCGGATTCATTTGAAATGTTCAAACGATTCCGAAGTGAAGTAGAAAAATAAACTGGGAAGAGTATTAAAACTCTTCGATCTGATCGAGGAGGAGAATACCTTTCTAGTGAATTTCTCACATATCTAGGAGAGAATGGGATTCTCTCCCAATGGACTCCTCCAGGAACACCACAGCATAATGGTGTGTCTGAAAGGAGGAATCAGACTCTGTTAGACAGGTCCGATCCATGATGGGTTTTGCTAGCTTGCCGATATCTTTCTGGGGATATGCACTCAAATCGGCCTGTTATCTGTTAAATAGGGTTCCAAGTAAGTCTGTAATTAAGACTCCATATAAGATATGGACAGGGCGTAAGCCAGTACTTTCACACCTTAGGATCTAGGGTGCCCGGCCTATGTCAAACGATTAGTCACAGACAAACTTGGACCTAGGTCTGACAAATGCTCATTCAAGGGTACCCCAAAGAGATAAAAAGGATATTTTTTCTACCATGCTGATGAACAAAAGGTGTTCGTCAGCCTTAAGGCAATCTTTTTAGAAAAGGAGTTCCTTGGTGAAGGAACCGTTGCCTCTAAGGTTGAACTTGATGAAGTTCAACAGGTAGAAGGACCGACACCAATAGCTGAACCTGAGTCGGATATGATTAGATCAGATTCGGAGCCCAATATACCTGCACCATTAAGGCAATCTGGTAGAGTACCGCATCAGCCGGACAGATACTACGGTTTCTTGATCCGAGATGGTGATCCCATCGAACTTGATGAGAATAATGAGGATCCGATCATCTATATGGATGCAATGCAGAGACCTGATTCTGAGAAATGGCTTGAAGCCATGAAATCCGAAATGGAGTCCATGAAGGTCAACGATGTATGGACATTGGTTGACCCACCTAAGGGGTTAAACCCATTGGGTGTAAATGGGTCTTCAAAAGGAAGAGGGGCACAGACGAAAAGGTGGAGACCTATAAAGCCCGTCTGGTCACCAAGGGGTATCGTCAACGTTATGGTATTGACTATGACGAGACATTTTTTCCTGTGACAATGCTCAAATCCATTTGGATAATACTTACAATAGCTGTCCATCTGGATTATGAGATCTGGCAGATGGATGTAAAGACAGCTTTCCTGAATGGAGAGCTGACCGAAGAGGTGTATATGATACAACCTGAGGGGTTTACATCCACAGATGAGTCCAAGGTGTGCAAGCTTCAGAGATCCATTTATGGACTGAAGCAAGCTTCTCGGAGTTGGAACATGTGTTTTGATAAGGTGATCAAAACGTATGGCTTCATTAAGAATGGAGAAGAGCCCTGCATCTATAAATGGGCAAATGGTCCAGTTGTGGTATTCCTTGTCTTGTACGTGGATGACATTCTCTTAATCAGAAATGACATCCCCGCACTACAGGGAATAAAAGTTTGGTTGTCATCATAGTTCTCCATGAAGGACTTGGATGAAGCATCCTACATCCTAGGGATGAAGATCTATAGGGATAGATCTAAAAGGATACTTGGGTTATCCCAGTCCATGTACATAGACACTATGCTGAAGAGGTTCAGCATAGAGAATTCCAAGAAGGGCTATCTACTGATAGGCCAAGGAATTTCTCTCTCTAAGAAGGATTGTCCGACAACTCCTGAAGAGAGAGAGCGTATGAGTAGAGTTCCATATACTTCAGCCGTGGGATCTATCATGTACGCCATGACATGTACAAGACCAGATGTGGTATACTCACTAGGAGTAGTGAGTAGATACCAATCTGATTCTGGAGAAAATCACTGAAAAGTGGTTAAAGCCATCCTTAAGTATTTGAGAAATACTAAGGACCAGTGGTTGATTTATGGCGAGTCAGATCTGAAACTTGTGGAGTTTACAGACTCCAGCTTCTAATCTGACCATGATGACAGCAGGAGCATGTCGGGTTATATCTTTACTCTGAATGGTGGAGCCATCTGCTGGAAGAGTTCGAAGCAGCATACTGTGGCAGACTCTGTTTGTGAAGCGGAGTACATCGCAGCATCGGATGCCGCGAAGGAAGCTGTGTGGCTGAGGAAATTCATCAACGAGCTCGGAGTAGCACCCTCCCTCGATGGTCCGGTCCTGCTCTACTGCGACAGCACTGGTGCCATAGCTCAGGTGAAGGAACCCAAAGCACATCAGCAGACGAAGCACATCTTGCGCCGCTTCCACCTGGTCTGAGAGAACGTCGACCTTCAGAAGATCGACGGAAAGGAGAACCTAGCCGGCCCCTTCACTAAAGCCCTGGCGATAAAGGAGTTCGACAACGACAAGTCGAAGATGGATATTAGATACTATGCCGAGTGGCTTTAGGACAAGTGGGAGTTGTTGGAAAATATGTCCCAAAAAGCCAATCGTCAAGCTGTTGACGGTTGAGAAACCAAGTATTGTAATTGATCTGTTAATAAATAAAATATATTTGGCATCTTCATCATAAGCTTTCATCTTCTAATGAACTCCGTTGTTATGATGAAGACCTTAGGACTATTTAGGTTCGATAAAGAGAGGATTTATCGATTAGTCCTTAAAAATGTTCATGACCAAATGATAAGCTGTTAATAAGGACGACAGCTTCTATCGAGCATAGATCGCTGTAGGCCATATGGGTTGGTTGTCCTCTTAACCAAGGAGTGTGGAGACATTGGTATGGCATACAGGTGAGATGTAAGGGTACATCGTCATTGAACGTGACCAACTCCAGAGTATTCTGCTGTCGAGAATATCTCTGATGGGATATAGGTAAAAGTGTCCCTTAGACTTGAGATCGCCTTAGTGACTTGCAAGCAACTCACTGTGCTTTGGTACTGGACTAACTGAATTTCTAATTCAGAGACGGAAGGCTTCTAGGCACAGTCAAGTACTTGCGAAGTTAGAGTGTGATCGAGATGGGATTGACCACTCCAAGAGTTGGAGAAGAATGAGTCGCTATATTTCAATTTAGCAAAACCTTGGCCAGGGTAATTCATTAGATGGATTTGATATTTTGAAATACAATGTAGACAACCTGATCAGAATTGACAGTTGAACTCTGGGGTGTCCTATGATCATTTTGGTCAAGGGGATGAATTATATGAAAACTATATCCGCATGGGTTCTAAGGATGTTGTTCTACACATTCGACCTATCCGGTCGTCGGGTACCATTGCTAGATGATCACTTCGATTGGTATAGAAATTTGTTCCTATGCTACCGGCTTAGGTTCGGACCTATGAGGTCACACACATTAGAGTTCATGATCCGATCGGATGGTTGATCAATGATTAAGAATCATTCTAGGGTTAAATGATCAATACGATTGACATTTAACCCAGTGCAAGTATTGCAGGAGGATCGATTAGCAATTCGATTGCTAATTGGCTTAATTTGATTAAGCCAATGGGCTGAGATTAAGTATAATTAAATATGATTTAATTAAATTTATTTTGGGCTTGATTGGATCAAGTCCAATTGATTTATTGGATAAGCCAAGTGCAAGGAAAAACTAGTCCTAGTTCAACTAGGACTTGGGTCAATCTAATTTCTAATTTGATTAAAAAATTAAATCAGATTTAAATCTAATTTAATCTGATTAAATTAGGTTTTTAATTAGGTTAAGACCTATTTTAATTAGGTTTATCTAATTTTAGTTTGATTTAGTTTGGAAAACCAAATTAAAACAAGTCATAAGATAGAATCCTAGTAAGACTAGTTTTCCACCTTGCGCCACATAAGCCTTCCCCACGCCCTCTCTCTTATTCAACGCCAATCTCCACTTATTTTGTGTGACAAAAGCCCTCTCCCAGGTCTCTCCCACGTTCACAAAAGGTTTCCTCTCTTCTTTCTTACATGGAAGGTGGTTTGGATCAAATCAAAAAGGAATAAGTTTGGATTTTGAATTCTATGAGATAGAGTTTTAGAAATTCAAAACTCTTTCAATTTTGTATCGAATTTATCTAATTTTTTTTTGAAATTTTTATGGCTTTTAGGGTACACATTGTGCATTCTTTTTTAGTGATCCATGCATGAAAATATGGAGGAGGTGCTCAAGAGTTGGTTCCCCTTAACTTGCCATGTTTGGATAAGCCTTGACTAGGTATTTGACCTAGACAAGGACTCTATCATATCTCTCTTTATAAAATGAGTTTCTTCATGAAATTTTAGGAGAAGATATAGATTTAAGAGACCTTTGAGCCATCCAAAAATTAAAGAGAAAGACCTTTGGGTCGTGGAGATATAAAAGACGCAAGTTAGGGTGTCTAGAGAGAAAAACGTGAAGAAGAGAGGGTCTTCTTCTAAGTTTTTTGTTTTCATATCTTTCCTCCCTCCATCTTGAGTTTTCTGAGAGCGTCTCAGATCTGAAACTCCTTCTTTTACTTTTCATCTTTGGAAGAGTCCAAATCAAGAAGAAGGAGGCACCTGATCAACCATCAAAGAAGGATCAGCGCAGTACTAGCATACTGTGCTGATTTCCTGAAGCAGGACTTCTGATCAAGATTCGTGGGCTCGTGTGGATGACTCCTAGAGGTCGGACGCATGTGCGACTTGCAACATCATCCTCAAGCTCGGATCAGTGAGGTTAGAGCGTCTAACTTGCAAGGTAATAGATCTGATCTATTGTTTAATACATACATTAGATGTGGTATAGAAACATGTTGATATGATCAACATGTAGTTCATGCTATATTTATATATTTTAATTTTTGATTTAATGCTATGTAATAATCATGTAATAGGATCTTAGATCTAGGGATTCTCTAGTTTTAGAAAATAAATTTTGATTTATTTTAGCCTTCCGCTGTATGATCTTGAAAAAGTTTCAAGATCTAACCCTGAAACCCTAGATCTGGTTCCTTCATTGAGGTGCACTTTGCACATGTCAAGCGTCAAGGTATTGTAGCTAGCTTGAAGGTGAGTGGATTCTTCCTCTAATTATGGTGTTTTTCCCACTGTATTTTGTTATGAAAGGTATTACAACTAAAAAGCACTCAGATTTTTGATAGTATGTAGTTTATGCATATTATACAAGCATGAAAATAGAAAATGATTTTATGTAGCAAAGTTATTCTATTGTATATGCTTATGTGTAACAAGTTCAGATAATTTCATACTTTGATTTGATTATAAGTTTTCAATATTTGGAATTTAGATTCTTGATGTTTGGAATTATAATTCAATTTTCAGTGCATGAACAATCCATGGGAGTGATCAACCCATCGGGTGTGCCTTAGCATTATCATCAGTGTTAGCATCTCATACAGTATATATCAGCCGGCACCTCCTTGCGAAACAGAATGCCCGTGGGGGCTTATCAGATGTACCATATTGGTTACCTATGGTAGGGGTGCACTGTGGGGAAATCAATGGTAGCCCAGTAGCAGCATGACTCATCATTTTGTTATCCATGTTTGGCACATGAAGTTTGAAAGTGTATTAGCAATTTTGAAGTTTCAGTTATGGCATTATTCATTATCTAGTTTACTCATATTCAGCTTATCAAAGTTTGACAATATCAATAGTTTCAGTTTTATGTGCTATATCCAGTTCAATATGTTATACTTATTTTTATGCATCATATTAAATAAGTAACTTTAGCATTCCTGTTTCTCTATTATTAGATGGTTTATTCACTCACTGGGACTTAGGTCTCATTATGTGGTTTTTCTTATTTTTCTGGACAAACTGGAGTAGTATAGCTCATCATAAAGAACATCAATATCAGCATTTTGGGATTGTCTGTGTTAACTTGTGGAGAGCTTATTTATGGTTATATTTGGGATGTATTATATATGTTTGAGATTATAAAGATCAGTAAATGTTAAATGTATTATCTTAAATTTATGTGTACAAAGCAAAATCTAATCAATAAAATCCTAAGTTAGATTCTGAGAAATGGATAGTAACTTGAAGAAATTATGTTAGTAGTTTAAGAAATTTATTGAATTATATATATGAACAGATAATCAGTTTAGTAATTCCCTTCGCCCTTATTATTTAAGGGTGGGGCGTAGCACTTCCGTCCGATAATTAAGGGTGGGGTTTACACGTGAAATCTTATAGAATCTTCTTTCCATCCTTCACCTATTATGACTATGGATTTTAGAACTCAGTCTCATGAATTGCATAGGATTTCTCTCTATCTACCAAAATCGATAGATCTCATCTTGATACACATCCTATTCCTACAATGGACTTACTATAGCCAACATACACTACAAGATTTCAATTGGCTAGGTAACCAAGTGATTGTGCAGTCAAACTACAGCAACTCCACTGTGAACAGTTGAGGCACCGTAGGTCAAAGAACTATCTACATAGCTGCAACATTAAATAAGTTACTGACAAGTGAGTAGCCATCCAAGTGACTTCTCATGTTGGTCACTCTCAGTACCGTTGATCTCTATCAGGCACTTACACTCTCGCTTCAGTGTCTCCACACTGTAGACTCGAGACTCATCTACCTGAGAGGAGAAGCGATCCATGCATCAATCTATTCGGATCATTCATCATCCTCATGATGATCCATTGATCAGGAGTATTTAGGAATTGATCTCAAATGACACGTGCCTCAAATTCTCAACTTTTGAAAATACATGTCATTGTTAGGTTAACTCCTCGGACAATTCATGGACACAAAAATACGGATAACATGAATAAAAAAATAACTCAATTTTATTAATTTCAAAATTTTAATTATAAAATTATGCTTCAGAAAGTATGCATGTGTCAGTCAATCTGGCTTCTAGGACATACATTTAACAAGTGTTTGTATATTTGTTTAATATATTTTATTATGAAATATTATTTGTCACATGATCTAAGGTAATGACTTTATTATGGATTATGATCGATGGATTTGGATACCATATAATTTTGCATATTTTCTATTTGTAACATGAAATGGATTTTGTGAAAAAAGAGTTTCTATTCAAGAAAGATTCACAGTTTGACTACGTATCGATATGTTGCTAGTAGTGTATTAATCTAAGGATTAATTTTGCTAGTAGTGTATTATTTTGATACTAATGAGTTGTTGAAGCTCTCATGTAGATAGTTTCAAAAAGCTAAAATAATTTTTGAAAAACATGTATCAATTGACAAGTTCTGGAGGCAAAAGATGATGATTGGATAAAGCTAGTGAAATAATAGTGCTCTATAAGCCAATCGTATATACGATGTGATGGATATTTTCTGTATTCTATCTTTCTAACTCATGTATCTAACATTAATTATTAATAAAATTATATATTTTATTTTATTATATGCTACATTTTGATGCTTGATTAAGATTATAATAAATCTCATAAATTAGGACAATGATTTTAGGGCTATGATGAGATTATTTCAGTGAGACCTAAATCCTTGATATTCCTAGCCTAAAATATTTTCAAATGTAGGATCATTGATTCTAGGATCAATGACATCGGTAAGACTGAGATATTCTATGCATGCTCGATGGAGAGGGTGGTTGATCTCACAGTCACTTATGTAATAATATTAATGCATGGATGTGGATGCTCATTAAAGAATGAGTTCATTGAATTGACCTAATGAGAAAATATCTGATGGAGCCTTATATGCATTTCAACTGATTGTTCTTTAGTGGGAGTAGTGCAAGTGATTTGTATCAGATACCCTAGCATTTTGGTTCTTATAGATAAGACCTTATATGCATTTTGGTTCATACCCTAGCATAACTCTTTGAGATTTGTATCAGATATTCTAGGTATGATGAAGTGTGTATGAAGGTTGTATGTGGTCAATAAGAAATTGATCACTCCTAATAAGGAGAAAGTACATCCTATGTGATCTCATAGGATAATGACTCAAAAAGTCTTTGGCCAAAGCAGGATAATAATTTAAAAAAAAAATTAATATATCATCAATTGAGTCATCATCTTTAGATCGACACACATATGGATAAGTATTTGGACTTGATATAATTCTATATCCATAGCTTATCTAGGATATTGTATGATTGAAGGATTAAATTGCATGGTAACTCATAATTGAAGGATATTTTTTATATTTTTTTTAAATTTTATATCTTCTGGATAGTCAGGATATATTGCTAGACATCAATCTTGACTTGTGAACTCTCAAGAATTAAAGAGTTTAATTCAGCAATCAATTAGGAGTTCTAATTAATTGGTGCATTTGGATTGACCTATTTTTAATTGAGTTAGTTTGGTCATGAGCCTGAGTTTACTACTGGCTAGATGTAGAATCCAATGAGTCACACACTTAAGGATTTGATCATGGACTAATCTAATTGGATTTATTAGAAATCCTATTGGTTTAATTTACATGATAGCACGTGAATTAACCCAAGTTTCCAATTAAGCTTAGCCCAAAGTTGTTTAAGTAGTTACCTAGAACCTGATGCCTTGACCCAATCTAATTGAGCTCTGACCCATGGACTCCTAAGCACCTAAATCTCTTTACATGGAAGAGTACCAAACCACCTCCACACCATCTAATGCCAAAAAGTCCACACCGACTTATTTCTTGCATGTAGAAGGAAGAGTCCTTCTGGGATACTCTTCTTAAAAACCCTACCATTTATACCATGCACCATCTGATGGTGCTTAGGGTTTTGTGCATAGAAGGAAGAGTTCTTCTTGTATACAACTCTTCCTTTTCCAAATGGTATATTAATCTCACATAGAAGCCAAAGTGTTTGGCCCCCTATGAGAATCACTACAAGAAAATAGTAATTTTGTGATCGATAATTTTTTGTCACATTTACGACAGATCTTGTGATTGATTTTTGGATAAATATCAACATAACTATTGATAAAAAATTGATTGTAAAATCAGTTACAAAATTTCCCGCCACAAGGCATGCAAAGACTTTGTGATCGATTTATTGAATACAAAAATTATTTTTTTATATTTTTTGCAACCAAACAATCAATCGCAAAAATTTTCAATTATTTAGTTTTATTTTTAGATAATGTTGTGGCTGATTTTTTGATTGCAAAATAGATGTAATATAATAATTTTCAACCAAAAAATCAGTCACAAATTTTTCAAGCATTTTTTTATTTAATAAACACATTTGCAATTAAGAAATCAATCAAAAAAATTATTAATTATTTATTTTATAAATCATTTGTGATGAATTTATCGGTTGCAAAATAGTTTTAATAGGTTGCAACCAAAAAATCGATCGCAATACTTTTGAATTATTTTTTATTTATGTAAATAATTTTATGAATGATTTTTTGGTTGCAAAATTGGTTTATTAATTTGTAATCATAATAGTTTTAATATATTTTTTAATTTATAAATATGTTTGTGATCAATTTTGTGGTTACAAAATTTTTTTATTATGTAAACCTTTTAGAGACCAATTCTTTGGTTACAAAATGGATTTTTTAATTTATAAGCAAAAAATTGATTGCAACATTTTTCAAATTTTTTAAAATTATAAATAAATTTGTGACCAATTTTTTGATTCCAAGATTTTCTGATAATTTGCAACCGATAAATTGATCCCAAAGTTTTTAGCTTTTTTTATTATTTAAATTTATTTGTGATGAATTTTTTGGTTGCAAATTATTAAAAAAATTTTACAATCGAAAAATCAATCATAAAATATTTGAATTATTTTTTTAATAGTAGATATATTTGCGACCAATTTTTTGGTTGCAAATTTTTTTAATAATTTATAATCAAAAATTGATCATAAATTTTGAATTCTAAAAAAAAATTAGCACCTTTATTCTAAACAAAATTAAATAAGTATAATTTTTAAAAAATATTTTAAATTTAAAAAATTAATTTTAAATTATATTATAAATATTTTTAAAAAAAATAATTTTTTTTATATTTTTATGACTGATATTTTGGTTGCTAGATTTTTTTTATGCTTAACAGCCAATTTAGCAATTGATAAATCGATTGCTAAATCTTATTTATAAAACCAACCCCAAAACCCCGATCTCTCTTCAACCCTAGCTGCCATGCCCTCTTCTCGAACCCTAGCCACCACCCCCCAGGCCTGCCCACCCATGGCAACCCCCCCTCCACTCCTCGACAACCCCAGCCCCCATCCCCTCCATCCTCTTGCGGCCCTAGCCGCCTCACCGCACTACCTGCTGCCCCACGGCCTGCTCGCTCGTGATAGCCTCCCCTCCTTAGTGATAGTAGCCCCCTCCCCCTCCCCTAGTCCTACCCGCCGCACTGCACTGTCCCCTCCCCCTTGGCTTGCTCGCTCGCGACAACCTCCCCTTCCTGATGACAACAACCTCCCTTCCCCCTCCCCTAACCCAAACCATCACACCGCCCCAGTCGTTGCACCGTGCTGCCCCCTCCCCCCCCCCCAACTGCATCGTGCCACCCCCTCCCCCACCCCCAGCTGCACAATAACACCCCCTCCCCCCCCCCCCCCCCCGCGCTGCACCAGCACCCCCTTCCCTCCCCCACGAGAGCAACACCCCTCCCTTTCTGTGACACCAGCACCCCCACCCCTAGCCCTAACCATCATGGTGCACCACCCTACCTACCATGCCGTGCTGCCTAATGAACACTTAATTTAAGTCATTAAAAATATTAAATATTATGATAATTGATGTTATTTTATTGAATTTTGATGATCTCTAATTTATTTTATAGATAATTAAGAGTTTGGGTTCATACGATTTAAGTTGGATTCAAATCGGATCAGAATTGAGTGAACCAGGCAACCAGCTCCTATTCAAGTATGAACATGACTTAAATCTCAAGGGCTCAAATTAAAAGATCATTTTTTATGAAGATCTAAGTATGAACGCGACTTATTGATCAATGGAGGAGAAGTAATATAAAGATCCAAGGATCCTTATTTACGCTCCCACCTCTCTTTTCATGAAACCCTAGCCTCCTCTTTGTAAATACACCCCAGCCCTCCTTTCTCAATCCATCAGTCCCCTTGTGGGGTTCTTCATCTTCTCTCCTCTCTCTTCTTCCTCTTCTCCATCAAAGCTCTTCTCTTTCTCTCTTCCTATCAAGCCAATGCCTAAGTTTCTCTCCAAGCTGCTGCCCCCATCTTTCTTTCTTTCTTCTTCACAAATTTAGGGGAGGTACTAACCCTAGCACAACACTATATTCTTCCATAAATCCATTCTTCACATCCAAAGAAGTCTAGAGGAGGTCCTAACCCTAGCATGCCTTCTATCAAATCTAAGAGAGATCCTAATTCTAGTATCACTATCCTTTCCATATTCCAAACCCTCTTCCATCTATCTTTTTTTCTTAGAGTTCCTAGACCAAGCCTTCCAGTCATTCTATCACTGTCTACATAGAGAAAGATGAAAGATTCAAAGAGGCACATCCACCATTGGGCACAGCGAGAAGTTCAACTTGGTTTAGTTATCTTGTATCACATTTTTATTTCTTTTCTATTATGTATGCTTCTTTATTTGATCAATAAAAAATATTTTTATTACAATCTTCATGTTTCATTCTTAGTTTCTGACAATCTACTATTCTTTTTGTTTGTATTTTTGAAATAATTGGCCTAAGATCTCTATGGATACGATTCCGACTCATCCTATCTGCATAGTAGTGAGTAAGGTTAATTTTGATTTATTACGACATGCATCAAATTTTGACACCATTGTAGGAGATCTTGGCATGATTATTTTGAAAAAAAATTATAAAATAATAAAAAAAAATTTATTACTTTTTATATTTTTATTTCTTACTTTAGATTGCTTGACTGCCATATATACTTTACTGCTTTATATTTCTAGTTGATTATTTATGTCTCTTGCACTCTTACTTTTCATACTTTGCTTTGCTGATTAGTAATTTATCTTTTATTATTAATTAATTTATTTTAATTACTTAATTATCTTCTATTTACTCTTTTTTAAATTTTTTATCTTATATTACTTTTTGTATATGATTGATTTACTACTTTATATCTAGATTTTTTTATTTACATGCATAAAAAATTTTCTACTTTCTATAGCCTAGTGATTTACTGTATTCTATAGCTTATAATGCAAGAAGTTCAACTTAGTTTAGTTATTTTGTATCACACTTTTATTTTTTTTCTATTATGTATGCTTCTTTATTTGATCAATGAAAAATATTTTTATTACAATCTTCATATTTCATTCTTAGTTTCTGACAATCTACTATTCTTTTTGTTTGTATTTTTGAAATAATTGGCCTAAGATCTCTATGGATACGATTCCGACTCATTCTATCTGCATAGTAGTGAGTAGGGTTAATTTTAATTTATTATGATATGCATCAAATTTTGACACCGTTGTAGGGGATCGTGGCATGATTATTTTGAAAAAAATTATAAAATAATAAAAAAAAAATATTATTTTTTAGATTTTTATTTCTTACTTTAGATTGCTTGACTGCCATATATGCTTTACTGCTTTATATTTCTAGTTGATTATTTACGTCTCTTGCACTCTTACTTTTCATACTTTACTTTGCTGATTAGTAATTTATCTTTTATTATTAATTAATTTACTTTAATTACTTAATTATCTTCTATTTACTCTTTTTTAAAATTTTTATCTTATATTACTTTTTGTATATGATTGATTTACTACTTTATATCTAGATTTTTTTATTTACATGCATAAAAAATTTTCTACTTTCTATAGCCTAGTGATTTACTGTATTCTATAGCTTATAATAATTTACTACTTTATATAATTAGTGATTTTTTATTTTTTAAGTAAATTAGATTCTTTGCCTTTTATTTAGATTATATAGTTACCTTTTATTCTTAACTGTGAGATTACCTTATTTACATAGTTAAATAGTTACCTTATTTATTACTGCTCATTATTCCTGATAATTTACTACTTTCTCTAGCTTAAAATAATTTATTATCCTTAAAGTAGATTTGATTTGTTGCTTTATTTGTAGGTTATCTACTTACTTTTTAATCTTAGTCTTATTTACTTTTCATTTAGTTAGATTCACTATATCTTCTAATACCTAATTAACCAAATTTAAAATTTATCTCTTATTTTTTCTTGCTTAAAGATAACATAATGTAAAAAGAATACAAAGACATTACATAACACTTGACTAATATAAAAAAACTAATTAAATCTTAAAAGCTACTTAATATATTTGGATACCTTTTCTTTTTGTATTGCTTATTTTCATAAAACACTTTAAGAGCACTTAACCCAATTAAACAAGATAAGGTAGAAATTTGATCAACCTTCTTTGGCCCGTAAATCACAATCCTACATTTGTATTGACCTAAGCCTCTAACTTAAAATTAATTAGACATTGGCTCTTAAGGACTCTCGAGCTCAATAGGACAAGAAACCCTATGAGTTGGACCAAGTTAAGGTTGGTTAGTTTAATTGGTGTCTAGGAAAGTGATTTAGGGATTATGTCTCGAAGAAAGGTGATTCATTAATTGGTTCCGTTCGTTGATCTGGCCAACTTAGTTGGTGTCTAAAGAAAGCAATGGGGGGACCTCTACCAACCTTACACTTATCTGGCCAATTGAGTGGCTAACTTTTTACTTGGAGTGCTCAAAGGTGTCCTTGGCAGTTAGGAGCTGTCTAGATCTAGATTAACCCTAGGATAGAGTTGATTTGGTTGCATCACTTGTTTGAAAAATAAAAAAAAGAAAAAAAATTAAAAATAATCTTCGCATCTATCATCTCTAGGTCCAGGACTCTCTTAGGATTCTCATCTTTAGAACTTCTCTCTTTCTTGCTCTTCTCTTCTTCTTTTTCTCTCCCTCTTCCTTAAAAAAAAAATCAGAAGGGAATTGCTCTGATCTAGACCTCTTGAAATCAATTAGAACAATCCGATAAATTAGATCTATGCTAAAAATATGGATTTCTACAATGGAGAGGATGAGCTATCCCATAAATTAGATCGTCTACTAGCTATTAGACACTCTCTTTCTACATCTTTTCTTCTTACATAATAAGTTGAATGCCCAGTCATGCATCAATTTTTTGAGTTTAGGTATGAGCAAGTTCATCAAGATCAAACCCAAATAGCCTACGAACTAAGAAATAACCCATTCTTTAATGATTACAATCTAGGTTGGGGGGTTCAACCAAATTTTTTGTGAAACCCACTATTGGGAAATGTGTCATAAAGCCAATCATTGAGGTTATAGATGATTGTGCTCTATGTAAGTATATAAATTATAAAATAATAAATATTATCTGACAGATTCATCATAAGAAATATATCTTCTAAAATAGAACTCATATATTATGACGAAGTCTTTAGAACTACTTTCAAAATGATAAAGAAGGATTTATCATGTGGTTCTTAAATCCTACTCATGATCAAATAATACAATTATTACAAAGATGATAATTGTATCGAGTATAGGTCATTGTATGCCATATTAGTTGGTTGTCCTCTTAACCAAGACATGTGGGACATAGATATGGCATATGGATGATATGTAGGAATATATTTTACTGAGCGTGACTACTTTTGGAGCACTCTACTGTCAAAGATTGCTCTGATGGGATATGGATATATGTGTCTCTTGGACTTGAGGCTGTCTCAGTGACTTGCAAGCAACTCACGTGCTTTGATGTCGGACTATCTGAATTTTTAATTCAATGATGGAAGACTTTTGGGTACAGTCAAGTATTTGTAAAGTCTGAGTGCGAGTCAAGATGGGATTGACTACTCCAAGTAAAATTAGAGATGATGCATCATTGTGTTTCAATTCAGCAAAACTTTGACCAAAGTAGTCCTAGTAAGGAGTCACAAAATTTTTGAGATTGAGACATAATATGGCACTCTTCTTAAGTTGACAGTTTAACCCAAAGTCATCCTTGAGCATCAAGTGTCAAAGAGATGAATTATATGATACCTATATCCACATAGGTTCTAGAGTGTTGCTGGGCATACATTCGGCCTATCCGGATGTCGAGTTCCATTGCTAGATGGTTACATCGATTAGTATAAGAATTATTCTTATGCTACCAGCTTAGGTTCGAACTTATGGGGTCATACACATAAAAGTATCTGTCTGATCAAATGACTGATCGACGATTATGAATCGTTGAAGGGTTTAATTATCAATTTGATTGATGATTAATCTTTTGCAAAGGTTGCAATAAATTATTCACTAATAGTTGATAAATTAGAGAAATAATTAATTAATAATATGATTATTAATTGACTTAATTTGATTAAGTAATAGAGATTGGCTTAGATCTAATTAAATTAGATTCAATTAGATTGGCTTTGGATTAATTGGATGCAGCCCTATTGAATAACATGGTTTATTTTAATTGATCTCAGGGATGCATGAATTTAAAATTATTTTAAATTAAATATAATTCAATTAGTTTTATATAGATTTGGATTGGATCTAATCCTATGAAATAATAGGCTTGATTGGATCAAGCCCTAATATTAAATGAAGCACCCGATCTCCATTTAGAATCAATCTCTAGATCAATGGGATTTTTAATCTAACTAATTTTCAATTGGATTGGGGCCTAATTGATTTTATAATTGGATTAGGATTTAATTAGTTAGTTTGTTATAACTAATTTCTAAATTAGTTAGAATTGGATCCAAGAATTAGTTAGAATTTGATCAAGATCTTGAATCCTATTTGGGAATAGGACTAAACCCAAAACAAAGCCACCCCATATGATAATTAATTCTCCACACCCCATTTTTTATCGTGAGAAACCCCATGCCCCATGAAGAAGCACCGCACCCCTCTCCTCTCTTCCTCCCATGAAAAAAAAGATGCCCTATCTCCTCTTTATGGTCGCCCAAAATAAGGAGGGGGGCATCCAAGAGTTGCACACCCCAAGATCCCTCTCGCAACATCCACTTTCTCCTCTTCTTCTTGATATATTTTCTTAATTTTTTTTACTAATTTTTGGGTATCAAAGAGAGTTTATATCTGCTGGTTATACAAAAAAAAATTAGAGAAAAAAAGTTCTTCCCAAGGAGAGAAAGATCAAGGAAGAAGAAGGGTCTTCTTTCTTGTGCACAGCCTTGAAGAAGAAGGAATTCTTCTTTCAGATTTTTTTTTCAAGATAAAAATTAGATTAAATCTGATTTTTAACATATGAATTTAGAGAAAAAATACCAAAAAAAATCTGGTTGGGGTTTGGGGCTTCTTGAAGTTTTAGATCAAGGAAGAAGATGGATCTTCTTTCTTGTGTGCAATCTTGAAGAAGAAAGAGTTCTTCTTCTATTTTTTTTTTTATTTTTTCTAAGATAAAGATTAGATTAAATTTAATTTTTAATATAAAAATTTAGAAGAGAAATATTAAAAAATCTGGTTGGATGTTTGGGGCTTTCTAAAGTTCTAGATCAAGAAGAAAAAGGGAGAAGAAGAGAGAAGAATGGTTCTTCTCTTGGATCCTTCTTTTAGATTTTTTTAGATATCAAAATTTTATATAATTTTTAATATAAAAAATCAGATTAGATCTAATTTTTATCATAAAAAATTAGAGAAGAAAAGTTCTTCTTAAGGATGTGAAAGGAAGAGAGAAAGGTTCTCTCTTATGCATGGAAAATTGAGAAGAAAGGGTTCTTCTCTTGATCTCTATTATAGAGATCAGATGCATGGATCCAGAAAGAAAAGGAGAGGATCTCTTTATTCTTAATCTTCATTATATTTTTCTTAGATCAGCCAAAGGATGGTGTCCTTGCGAGCTAGCACTCCCGGAGAGATCAATCAGCACAAGAGCTTCATGTGGATACCTGTAGAGGCCGAACGCGTGTACGGCTGCCAACCATCATCAAGAACTATCTATCATAGATTTCGAATATGGTGATCTACTACCAGTGCTTAGATATGAGATTTTGATCTTAATTAATTTTTAGATGTAATCTAAATATGAATTAGATATGATCTAATTACATATAGATATGATCTGTACTTGCTAAATTTTAGATTTCAGATGTGTATACATGCATATTAGTTTATGTCATAAATTTTGTATGATGATTTAGATTTGATCTATGCATGCATTATAGATTAAATTATTTAATCTATGCATATTTCGCTGTAAAATTTTTGAAAATACATGTACATCACCCACCACGCTTCCCTTCACTCACCACGCTTCCCTTCACCGACACCGGTGGATATCTTGGCAATATAAAGATCCACATTTGTAGAAGCATCTTATTACAACTTGTCCTATTCACAATATCAACCTTCTCCAACTACCTATAGTCCATCATTTGAAGAGAAGGTTCTGCAAGCACTAGATAGGATTGAAAGCACCAATCAACTCCTTCACTCTTCTATGCAATCCTTAGCCAAACTAAAAATTCAAGTCGATCAATCAGTAATCGCAATCAGTAGGAAGAAGGAAGGAGAGCTGCTTAGCTAGCCTGAGAGTAATCCAGAGGGACAATACTTGGCTAGAAATTTTAATATCCTTATAATTTTTTCTGAACAATCGATTATGACTCTCAAGAATAACATAGTCCTAGAACAACCCTACACAACCAAAATGATCAATACAAATAATTTGACTAAGATAGAAACATCGAGAGAAAAATTCAAATGGTGAGACAAACCAATTCCATCATCATCTTACTTACCTATGGTTCCATTTCCAAGTGTCCTAGAATAATCCATTCCTTATAATGGGAAAGGAGGATAAATTGATGAAATGGAATTAATTAAGACTTTCCAAGGATCACAAATGAATAACATAATAGAGAAAGTTACACCCACAATTCTCTCAGAATTCCTTAGATCCCTGTTTAGTTCACTTCGAGGTGGACGATTTTGATGTCGATGGATATATCACAAAAACAAATGATCTAGTCGATACGCCTTATCCTAAAACTATCCTACTTTGGATTGAAGAACATGAGCCATCACCTAACCCCCAAATAGCTCTTTTGTTAGAATCACCATCTGCTCTAGAACTGAAGCCACTTCCTGATACACCTACTGACACCCTTCTAGTGATTCCTAATCAGGAAGCCCAACTTATAGGTATTCTAAAAGCATATAAAGAAGTTGTTAGGTGGGATATCTCTAAAATGAGGGACAATGATATTGAGATTTTTATGATTGATTTTTTTATTTTTGATACTACTTTCGAGGATTATCTCTAAAAATCTTTCTATAGTGTTAAAACGGTGTATGGAGATAGATTTAATATTAATTTGAAAAAAAATAGCATGCTATAGATTGGGAAGAGATGATGCCAAAATATATCATATCCGAGACAGGGATTAGAGTAGATCAGGTTATAATTGAAGAATCTTTTAACCTACCAACCCTAATCTCGGTTCAACAAACACAATCCTTTCCAGATCATCAAAAAAATTATGAGAAATTGTTAGTCTCTGATATTGCATGCTTGCCCAGTACATTCTATTGGTCCGGACTAATCATTGTAGAGCATTCTACGAACATTTTTTTGCTATGATGACAAAGCTTCCTGATTGGCCTTGTCTTTTATAAACCTTGAGGGACATACCCAAGCTGGTTATAGGTGGGACTCTTTTATAGCGTCTGGCTGAAAACGTTAAACTTAACACTTTTTGGAAGGCAACCCAGCTTATGCAATATTTTTAGTTTCTTTTTATTTTGTAGGAATCTCTAAAAAGATAATTAGCTAAGTTAAATCTCTATAGTAGAGTGGATGAGTGATGCTACTAGCTAAAGTTAGGGAGAGAGCCACGTTCACACCAGCTGAAATCAAGAACACACCACACCCAACAATGAAGGATCTTTCAACAATGAATGCACATATTAAACTTAGGTGGTATCCTTCCTTATTATATCTTATTATGATTCTCTTCTTCCATTGGGGATAATAGAAATTAAGTTGGAGAAAAATAACTAATTTAATTAAGTCCTCGAGTATGATCAGAAATAATTAATTTTGTGTATCTGAATTTTATCTCGATTTAAAATTAATCAGACACCCTAATCAATGAGTGATTAGCAGTCTAGATAGTTTTAGAGACACCGATAGGCAAATTATTAGAAAAACTGATGGAATGGTAAAGCTTAGACCAGACCAAATTTTGAAGTATTTTTAGAACCCTCTTCCCACCATCTCAATGAAGAATCTGCTTCATGGGGGTATGGGTAGAAAGATTGAGGTATGCAAAAAAAAAATTTTATTATAAAAAAAAGATAAAAAAATGATTTAGCATTATCTCACTGAGTAACCAAGCCCCTTCACCTAAGTAAGTGTTGTTGTTCATGTCAAAAGGTGGAGATACTAAAAGACTGTTATAGAGTCTATCTCATCTTATAGCTTTTCTTAGACTCGAGTTAGTAAACCTGAGAGGTGTTCTACACCTAATGCCCTAAAGCCAACTGGTTTGGGAGTCATTAGCTGAAAGCTTGCTATAAGGATCAGCTGGAAGGCTCAAGAGGCTAAGACATTGCACTAGACTCTTTTTGAAAAAAAAAAGAAAGAGAAGAAAAGAAGTAGATAATAACGGGACTAAATTGTAAGAAGATAATAAATCCTGCTCACATCAAGTTAGAGGACTTAAAGAGTATAGTGGAGAGTTGGTGAAAGAAGATCTCTAAAATTTTTATAGCTAATACTCAACCACCAAATGGATTAAATTAGTAATCCAATAAAGTACATCTTTAATGGTCTAACCGATATCCACTACAATTAGGAATGCCTAGGATAACTTTCAATTCAAAGATAATTTGGTGCACAATGCTAATATATCTATTTTACTCAAGGATGAGTAAAGTTCAAGTTGAAGGATATGATGAACATTTAATTTAAGTCACTAAAGACATTAAATATTATGATAATTGATGTTATTTTATTGGATTTTGATGCTCTCTAATTTATTTTGCAGGTAATTAGGAGTTTGGATTTATACGATTGAAATTGAAATCAAATCAGATCAGAATTGAGTGAACCAGGCAACCAGCTCCTATTCAAGTGTGAACATGACTTGAATCTCAAGGGCTTAGATTAAAAGATCACTCTTCATGGAGATCTAAGTATGAATGCGACTTATTGATCAATAGAGGAGAAGCAATATGAAGATCCAAGGATCTTTATTCATGCTCCCACCTCTCTTTTTATGAAACCTTAGTCGTCTCTCTATAAATACACCCCAACTCTTCTTTCTTAATCCATCAGCCCTCTTATGGGTTCTTCATCTTCTCTCCTCTCTCTTCCTCCTCTCCTCCATCAAAGCTCTTCCCTTTCTCTCTTTCCATCAAGCCAATGCCTAAGTTTCTTTCCAAGCTGCTGCCTCCATTTTTCTTTCTTTCTTCTTCATAAGTTTAGGGGAGGTACTAACTCTAACGCAATATCATATCCTTTCATAGATCCATTCTCCACATCCAAAAAAGTCTAGGAGAGGTCCTAACCCTAGCACGCCTTCTATCAAATCTAAGAGAGGTCCTAATCCTAGTATCGCTATCCTTTCCATATTTTCATACCCTCTTCCATCTACCTTTCTTCCTTGGAGTTCCTAGACCAAGCCTTCCAGCCATCTTACCGCTGTCTGCATGGAGGAAGACGAAGGATTCAAGGAGGTGCATCCACCATCGGGTGCAGCGAAAAGTTCAATTTGGTTTAGTTATCTTGTATTACACTTTTATTTTTTTTCATTATGTATACTTCTTTATTTGATCAATAAAGAATATTTTTATTGCAATCTCCATGTTTCATTCTTTGTTTCTTACAATCTACTATTCTTTTCATTTGTATTTTTGAAATAATCAATCTAAGGTCTTGGTGGATACGATCCCGACTCATCCTATCTACATAGCAGTGAGTAGGGTTAATTTTGGTGTGCTACGACATGCATCACCACCCTCACTGCCACATCACAATGCTGAAGGAGAAATTATCCGATCCAATCGGCTGGTCAAGGTGCATCTGAAAAATTTTTTATTCTAGTGATAATATAACATTTATATTTACCTTGATTGTAGTGGAATAGGGATCAAAATTCCTATAAGATTGTCGAATCCATTGCCTCGTGAGGTTTGAAAGCACAGTTCCTTTACTTCGCGTGCATGCCAAGCTCTATAGGGAAGAGGGATGATTCTTTGGCATTAATCTTTAGAAGGGAAGTGAGGGGAAAAATGAGATCTCATCTCAGGGGAGGAAGGGATCTTGGACAGGAGCCTTCACACCTTGAATGGAGTGACCAAGAAGTCTCCATGCCAAAACACACACCAAAATCTATTAGGGCCCCTTCTTTCTCATGGTGGTTATTCCTTACGATAATCCCCTTTTTGGTTTTGCTTTGTCACACAAAATAAAACCCCATAACCAACTGGTGGTTAAGCCCTTTCTTCTTATATTACATGCCCTATGATGTGATTACAACTCTCTTTAGATTAGGATTCTTAATCTTATCCAAAGAGTTAACCGATGCTAGAGAAAAAGGAAGGGCCAAAACAACTTGTGTGAACTCCTTCACGCACGCACATATGGAGCAAAAAATATTAGCACCCCACCTCTCCTTTGGTCGGCCCCTAAGTGAGTTAAACCCAGGTACCTTGGACTCTTTGGATCTAATTCAAACAGAGTCCAATCTGAGTTCAATTCGAACCTGATTCGAATCAGATTTGAACCAAACTCGAAGAGTCTGTCAATCCTAATCTAATTAGAATTCTGATCCAAGTCTAACTTGAATTTTTAATCCAATTAAGTCTTAATTAAATTGGATCTAATCTGAAGTTAATTAGGACATAAATTTAATTTCTCATAAAATCTTTGGATCATTGATCAGATCATAATCATCCCTAGAATTAAATCAGAACCTTATGTCTGGTGCTAGCTAGACATAGTCAACTCTTTAATTCCGTATGATTCTAACTTAATTCTCAATTAATCTAATCTATTTATTCAATCAAGCAAATTAAACTCATAGACTTAGGTCAGTTCTTTCTTATTTTGCCTGACTTTTGTGCGTGACTCCATAGGTTCGAACAGTAAGCTGATAGCACAGAAAACTATTTCTTATAATAATCAAAGTTACCATCTACCAATGGTTCTCGATGTCTGAATAGATCAAATGTTTGTAAGGCAATACTCAAGAACCATAGAATATGATTACTGTATAATTCATCCTTTTGATCCTGAATACTCAGAATGACCTAGAGTTTAACTATCAACCCTGGATTAGTCATCCACATTGTATTTCAATCTTTTTCAAATTTTTTAACCCATCAACTGGATTGCCCCAGTCGAGGTCTTACTCAATTGAAATATAGTGATACATCAAATCCTGAAATGTGAACGAGTCAATCCCATCTTAATCCACACACTGACTATCATAAGTATTTGACTGTATCCAAAAATCTTCTATCACTGAATTAGAAATTCAGATAGTCCAACATCAAAGTATAGTGAGTTATTTGCAAGTCATCATAGTGATCTCAGGTCAGAGGGATACTTATGTCCATATTCTTCAGGAGCAGCTCTTGACAGTAGAGCGCTCCGTAGGTGAGTCACTTGTTAAGTGATGATGTATTCCTATATCTCACTCGTATACCATACTAGTGTCTCCACACTCTTTGATTAAGAGGATAACCAACCTATATGGCACACAAAGATCTACACTTAATAAATATCATTATCCCTTAATGACATATTATTTAGTCACAAATATATTTAAGAATTATTTGATAAATCTTTCTTTATCGATTGTCATATAGTTCTAAGGACTTTATCATAACATATGAGTTCTATCAAGAAAGATGTATATCTTATAATGAATAATGTCAAATAATTTTTATTAATTCACAATTCATATACAAGTTATAAAGAGCATAATCATCCAAATGATTGGTTTTAGGATATATTTTCTAATACCTTTTATTTGAACTAAAGCCAGTCGGTACAGTATCTAATACCTATCTTCCTTTTAAGTTCGTCAAACTATTTGATTTTGAAGGCTTTAGCAAATGGGTTGGTCAAGTTCTCTCTGTCGTCGATCTTCTAAAGATCGATGTCACCTTGATCCATGACCTTTCGTACAAGATGATAGCGATACAGAGTGAATTTGATTCTCTGGTGGGACTACTATTCATTAGCCAAAGCTATGGCTCCAGTGCAATCATAATATAGCAGGTCTGGACCATTAATGGAGGGTGCCACTCCATTGCTCGTTAATGAACTTTCATAACCAAACTACTATATTTACAAAATTGAATGCCGCAATGTACCCTGCCTTGCAAACAGAATCGACTATAATGAACTAGCTGGAACTTTTCTAGCATATCACTTTTTCATTTAAGGTAAACACATCACCTAACATACTTTTTTCATCATCATGATCTAACTGAAACTGGATTCAACACATCCCACAAGTTTCAAGTCAATATCTCCATAGATTAGCCATTGGATACTATATCTCAAATACTTAAGGGTTGTCTCTACAACCTTTCAATGGTTCTCATCCAGATCAATCTGGTACCTACTCACTACTCCTAGTGAGTATATCATATGCGACCTCGTATATATCATGACGTATATGATAGATCCCACTATCGAAGCATATGGGACTCTACTCATACGCTCTCGCTCTTAAAAAGATGTCAGACAATCCTTCTTAGAGAGAGTTTCATGGCCTATCGAAAGATAGCCTTTCTTAGAATTCTCTATGCTGAACTATTTCAACATGATATCTATGTATGTTGATAGGGCAATCCAAGCAACCTTTTAGATCTATCCTTATAGATCTTTATCTTAAGGATGTATGATGCTTCTCCCAAATCCTTCATAGAGAACTATGATGACAGCCACTACTTTATACTTTATAAAGTAGAAA
Source organism: Elaeis guineensis (assembly GCF_000442705.2). Taxonomy (NCBI): domain Eukaryota; kingdom Viridiplantae; phylum Streptophyta; class Magnoliopsida; order Arecales; family Arecaceae; genus Elaeis; species Elaeis guineensis. The sequence continues at coordinate 11,540,411 of NC_026008.2, read as the reverse complement.
TATCATTTCCTATTTATAGTATGTCATCCACATACAGTACAAAGAAGATGACTATAAAATCATTAGCCCATTTATAAATGCATGGTTCTTCTTCATTCCTAACGAAGTCATACTTTTTGATCTTACCAAAATGCATATTCTAACTCTGAGGGCATTGCCTTAGGAGAAAATATCTTGACATAGTCAATACTATAATATTGATGATACCTCTTAGCAACCAAACGGGCTTTATAGGTCTTCACCTTCCCATCTGCACCTCTTTTCCTTTTGAAAATCTATCTACACCCTATAGATTTATCTCTTTCGATGGATCAACTAGTATTCATACACCAATGATCTCCATGGACTTCATCTCAGATTTCATGGCATCAAGCCATTTGTTAGAGTTAGATCTCTATATGGCATCTATGTAGGTGATTAGATCCTCGTTGTTCTCATCGAGTTCAACTGGATCACCATCTCAAACCAAAAAATGAGAGTATCTGTCCAACTGATGTGGTACTTATTGAATCTCCTTCAAAGTACCTCAACAATGGGCTCTGGATTTGATCTAATCAAATCTAGTTCTATATTTCTACTTGTCTGTGTCGGTTCTTCTAGCAGTCAAACTTTCTCAAGTTCAATCTTAGTGGCATCAGTTCCTTCTCCAAGGAACTTTTTTAAAAAGAATACTTTATTATTGATGAACACTTTTTATTCTTTAGCAAGGTAGAAGTAGTATGCTCTAAACTCTTTAGGATACCCTACAAATATGCACATTGAATCAAGATCCAAGCTTGTCGATCTATAAATATTTTATATAAATCAAACAAACTCAAACCCTAAGGTAAGAGGGTATCGATCTACGTCCAGTCCATATCTCATATGGAGTTTTTGTGATCAATTTGATCAGAATGTTGTTCAAAATATAACAAGCAGTCTCAAGAGCATAATCTCAAAAGAGATCGACAGACTCGTAAATTCCATCATGGACTGAACCATGTCTAACAATATTTGATTCCTCCTCTTAAGAGGTGTCCATTATGAGTAAATCTCATTCTTTTTTAGATTTGTTAAAAAACTTATTAGAAAGATATTTATCTCCTCGATCAGATCGAAGAATTCTAATATTATTTTCAGTTTATTTTTTTATTTTATGATGAAATTATTTGAATATTTCAAATAATTCAGACTTGTGCTTCATAAGGTAGACATACCCATATCTTGATAGGTCGTCATAAATGTAATGTAGTAATACCCTCCTCTGGCTTCTATGTTTATAGGTCCACATACATCACTATGTACTAGATCTAAAATATTACTGGCTCGTACATCTTTTCAGTAAAGGGTGACTTTGTCATCTTTTCAAGAGCACAGGACTCACATGTCGGTAATAATTCACAATCATTGATTTCAAAGATACCCTTCTTGATTAACCTGTCTATCCTATTTCTGTTTATATGATCGAGCCTACAATGTCAAAGATAGGTATTAGTGATAATATCTATTCTAGGATGTTTGTTTGATATATACATTATACTAACAGACTGTGATATCATGTTTTAATTGTCCACATATAATCATGACATCATTTATAATGATATCATAAAAATATTTTTTTATTAAAAAATTATAATCATCCTTGGCCAAAAGATATATGGAAACAACATTCATAAGGAAAGATGGACAATAATAACAATCATCTAAAATAATGATATTTAAATTGAGAATAAGCTGAACTTTTTCTATAGCTAGAATTGGAATAGCTCTTCCATCTCTAACATTCAAGAATCGTTTGCTATTTTTAGATTTTCTACTAAACTGAAGCTCTTGCAACCAATTGCTGATATGAATCAGACTTTTGATATCCAATACCCAAGTAGTAGTATCATAGATAGAAAAATTATAAGGTATTATTATATAAGTACCTTGTCTAGCAATCCTTTGCTGATTTATCTTTCTAAGCCTACTCGGATCAAGAAAAACTAGACAGAGAATAATTCCTCTTCCAATCTCTAGCTTCTTACAAAAAAAATATTCCATCAAACTCTGGTTTGCCTCAGACTGGTTAGTTCGATTAGGCTTGGAAGCCCTAGCACGATACTATTGCACCATACTTTTCTTTCCTCTCTCAGAAGACTGATGTCCTATTGAGGATAAATCTTCAAGTATGCCAAAAGATTTGTTCAACATTTGAAGCATCTCTTTCAGTTGAGCATCGATGAATTTACAACTAAATTCATCACTCACAGCATCCCTCATTATACATAGTACTGTCGTACAGTCATGAGCCTCTTCTGATAAGTGTCTCTAACTATCGCATCTGCATTGGGAGCTAGTACTTAAGGTGCTGGATCCATAATCACATATAAGATCCTTTCGTGCTCGAGAACTATTCTCGACTTTCAATATCAGTTATTGAAATTTGGTCTTATAAGCTTGTCATTGTCCAATAGTGAATAGAGCGACAAATTACTAGCCATTATTGAAAGGAAAATATTAAGACCTATTAGTATATGAATTGTTTAATTCTAAAGACTCAGACTTTAGTCTAAAGGTCCTCCCACTATTTTATTCGAATTGATAACCTCTATCTTCAATTCGAAGAATTATCTTAACTCCTTAGTGGGTACTAGAATCCACACAAACTACACATAAGTCCAACTTTGATCGGCCCACCTATGTGCATCTATGAGTAGGTTCTTAACTAATTATTTCTCCAAACAACTTCTAGTAATTAATTTTGCCCCAGACATCTCTTCAACAGGCATGTGGCGCCTTCACTAAAAATTTTGGTTAGATCCAACCATTAACATGACTATGCCAAGCACATCCAACAAATGAATATCCAAGCCTGAGTGTGGCTCAACCAACCTGAGCATTGATCTGAAGGGCACAACAAGTTGGTCATATGATGAATGATAATTCTAATACCCAATAGACACCAGATGTGTGATACCTTTAATGTCTATTTAGAATATTAGACTCATTATCACGTACCTTAATCGAAGGCTATGATCTAGTTATCCCCATAACTAGCTCATTTTAAGGACCTCATAATTTAGAAGATTTGATTACATGATTTGAGAATGTATTGACTAGTGAGCCTTAAATCCTTTCACTGACTTCATCAAGTCATGAAAAAGACTAGACAAACTGGTCCATTAGACTGGCGAGTCTAAATCATCCTACTAACTTTAACAAGTTATGAAGAGGTCTAAAGACAAGCTAGTCCAAAAGGTACCTACATCAGTCAAACTGATTTTATAATTTGAGAATGAGAAAAGAGATTGACTAGCAGTCAAAAGTCCTCCCACTGACTTCATCAAGTCATTGAATTGGACTAAAGACAAGGCTGGTCAAGAGACACCTAAATCAGTCACACTGATTAATCTTAATGGCATGGGTTAGCTTGAGTCAATTTGTGACCTAATCAAAATATAATCTATCAAATTGGCCAGATAAGTGAGATCGGTGAGAGGGTTTGCCTCGGCTTGCATTAGACACCATCAAAATGACTATGTAAGTAGACTACCAATTAAAAATCATCGATCATATTGCTAAGGTATTGCCAGACTTATCTTAGACACCAATTGATCGATTAGTTTTGATTCAGTCAACTAAAAGACTCAGGCTAAACCATTTAGTTATGATCCGGTCTATTTGGTATGGTCAAAAATATGAACTTGATCAAGCTACAACTATTGAAATTGATCTTAGAGAAATTTTGATCTAATCTAATTCAACTTTTGATTAGCTTTAATCAATTTCTCTAATTTATCCATATTTATTTCTAACCCTAGATCCAACTCAGTTAGAAGACCTAATTTGTACTAACCCATTGCCCATTGATTTATGAGGTATTTTAAGATCTTCAATTCTCCAATCTAGATCATTTAGACTTAATCCTAAATTAAGTATGTGAAACGTATGTTTCAGTTTGTAGAACTATTCTACCAAAGTTTCATGTGAAGCATACTATATGTTTCATATTATGAAAACTAATTTTTATGTCTATGTTCAATAATTAAACATGCATAAATATAATCTAAACTTTATATATACATCACATGCATGATGACTACCTTTAGATCATAACTAATTACATTATATGTAACATGCAATTCAGATCTTAAAATCAATTTTTATATCTAAATTTATCTCATTAAAATTGTAATGAATCATGAATCACTTTGGATCTAATCTAAACTTATTCATGATTAAAATAATTTTAAAATTTTTTTTGCTATTCTTTTTTATGAGACTTGATCACAGTGGCACCTCTACATGTCGTAAAAAATTCATCGAATGGGCAAAAGAGGGACTCAATCCCTACTTCCTCTTATGAGGATGGTCTGGTGATCATCTTAATTTGAGTACTAGGCTACTTAGATTAGAAATCTAATTTTTAAAATTAATTGCATCTACCCATGTAATAAATAAAATTCAAGCATGCACACATATGAACATGATCATATCATATATATCATGCATTTAATCTAATTAGATCACATCATCATATGATGTTGTAAATAAATTTTAAATCTGAACCTACTTTTATATAGCATATAAAATATTCAATTGAGATCTAAAATCATATAGAAAAATATTTCAAACACGCACATGAATGTATAGAAATAAAATTCTGATTAGATCCAATTTTGCATAGTGCAAAATTTTGTTAGAAATCAGATTTGAAAATCTATCAAAATAGATTAAATTCAGATTTTGATTATATTTAACATCCAACCCAAAATAACACCATAAAATTTTTATAAAAATAGATTTAAATCATATTTTAATTTGGTTATTATTTTATCAAAAATCTGCATCAAGAAAATTCTGTTATAATAGATTTATAACAACTTTCAATCAACCATTAATTAGGTTCTTGAAATCTAGTCAAAACTAGATCATAAATTTTATACTAATAGGTCTAAATAAAATTTAATATCTAACATAAAATTTTGATCATATATCATATATATTCATGTCAAAAAAATTAATCTATGCATCCATATATTAATCTGGCTCTAATACCAGTCGAAGAAAAAATTGTACGATCCAATCGGAAGGCCAGGGTGCATCTAAAAAATTTTCTATTCTAGTGATAATATAACATTTATATTTTCCTTGATTGCAGTAAAATAGGGATCAAAATCTCTAGGGAATTCTCAAATCCATTGCCTCATGAGGTTTGAAAGCACAAGCCCTCTACTTTGCGCGCACTCCAGGCTCTAGAGGGAAGAGAGATGATTCCTTGGGCATTAATCTTTCGAAGGAAAGCGAGGGGAGGAATGAGATCTCATCTCAAGGGAGGGAGAGATCTTGGATAGGAGCCTTCATGCCTTGAATGGAGCGATCAAGAAGTCTCCATGCCAAAACACATGCCAAAATCTATTAGCGCCCCTCCTTTCTCATGATGGTTATTCCTCACTATAATCCTCTTTTTGGTTTTGCTTTGTCACACAAAATAAAACCCCATAACCAACAGGTGGTTAAGTCCTTCCTTCTTATATTACATGCCCTATGATCTGATTACAACTTCCTTTAGATTAGGATTCCTAATCTTATCCAAAGTGGGAACCAATTTTAGAAAAAAAGGGAGTGCCAAAACAACTCGCATGAACTCCTGATAGGATTGTGATGTTGTCGTTAGAACACCATGCTTATCAAATTAATTTTGATTTTAATAAAAATAAAAAATTTATAGAAAGTAGCGAGTCAGGTCAAATTCACAGAGAAGGCAAGATTTTGATTTGAAATCTTTGATTTTATAAAAAAAATAAAATTTTGAAGAAAAATAATTTAAGTCAAAAAATAAAAATTAAAAGTGTGAATAAATTCGATACTAAGATCTACTATTTAGATCCTAGCTTCTACTTATAATAAAAATAAATAATAAGAATTTAAAGAGCATAAAATAAATTGATACTAAGATCTACTAACCAGATCCTAACATCTACTTACAATAACAATAAAAGATAAAAATTTAAAGTGCAAGAAAATAAATTTTACATTAATTAAAATTAAAATTTAAGTATAAAAAATTAAAAAAATAATAAAATAAAATAAAACTATAATAAGGATCTAAAGTTAATCAGCATTGCCTCGTCGGGAAGATGGTTGATGATCTCTCTTTCTTCCTTCGTACTCCATAGACTGACTTCTCTTCTTGTTCTCCTTGGGTCTTTAAATCTATCTATTTTTTTTTCTACTTTTTTCTTGTATTTTCACTGATTTTTTCTTCTTTCACTCTTATTTATGGACTCTCTATTTATAGATGAATTTTTTACCTTTTTCTGGTTGCAAAAGGAGTCCCAAAACCCTTAGAAATCATATAATACTCGTATGAATTAATTCTGGCTGTCGGATTTCACTTGGACCACCTAGATCGCTCCAAAAAATATTGTTTAAGTCCTTATCATGATCAAAATCCACCACAACTATTGGATCAAGCATTTGATTGAATTCTGGCCGTCAATCAATGCGTGTCATTTCCTATTCTTAGTTGGGAACAGTGTCAACCGTTTGATCGAACTCTAGATCAATTTCCAGCCAATGGATCTGCATAGAAATCCTTCTTCTAATTAATTTTCAACTGACAATGAATGTGGACCATTGGATCTAGTTTGGGATTAATTTGGACCATCGGATCGTGCATTTGTAGTGGGCCACCACCATTGGATATGGTAATGCGTGATTTCAACCGTCCGATCGTGTGTCTGGAGCACTATCAACCATCGAATCATACAAATTTCCTCCGACCACTTGTGAACTACGTCATGCACTGCGAACTACTCTCATAGATCGTGCCTTTGAATCCATGGATTGAGTGGTCAGTCCATCGTGCATCGAGCGGCCAGTCCACCATGTACCGAAGGCTATAAAAATTGATTTTTAGTGTATTTTGGTTTGATTTTTGCTCTAATTTATTTTTGAAAAATAAAAAAATATATATATTAAATTGCTCAATAATTTTTCATCATTTTGGGATTTAAAATTACTTAATTAAATTGACATCTATTTTTTATAAATATGCTCTAATTTTATATTTTTTAAAATTATTTATTGTTGCAAGAAAATCTAATTTATTTATGAAATTAGATTTTTCAGAAGATGTTAGTACCATAAAATATCAAAAATATCTTTAATAAATATAAAAATAGACCACTTATCATACCTCCCAACTTAAACTTTGCTTATCCTTAAGTAAAAAAAAATTAGAATTAAGTATCATTTAACTTAGAGTTTCGAATTTTATCAGATAATTTTAAAAAAGCTATTGATGTTCAGTAAAGCATAAGTGAGGTATGTCATTGGATTATTAATACTAATCAATGTGAAAGTTAAACCAAGAATACTAAATCTTTTCTGAATTTTTTTAAATTATCTCTACTTTTATCTTCAAATCATTAACCTTCATATGGACAAGTATATTGTTATTTCTGTCCTTCATTTATTATTTTTTTTTAATATTATTTCAGTATTGAGTGTCTTAACTCCTTAAACTTTCTGTTTGATCCATGTAGTGAGTTTTCAGCCAGTGACTCTCAAATCAGATAGCTTTAGGGCACTAGATATAAAATATCCCTCGGACCTACTTGCTCGAATCAAACAGGCTACGACTTAAAACTAACTTTACAACAAAGCTTCTTTGCCCTTCATACCTTTTGATATGAAATTCAATGCTTACTTAGACAAAGAGGCCCAATTACTCAATATGAAGTACTGGAAAAAAAAAAATTTTAAAGAAAAAATATATAGTTATCCTACACAAGTCCATAGAAAGTAAACTCTTTTTTGATATTAGTAGAAAAATTTAAAAATACTCAAAAAAAATTATTTAAGTTCTAAACTTAACACTTTATTAATTTTTTTTAATTTTGATCTCTCGATATCTCACAAACTCTCTGGTCTGTACATCAATTTTTTTTTAAAAATTCTTAGTTTAACTCGATTCTTAAGTATAATCAGTTGCTTCAATGCTAAATACTAACTTACTCAAGGACTTAAAAATTTAAAAATTTTTATTATTCTTCTCTCCAACTTAATTGACATTGTCCTCAATGGAGTATGAAAAATAAATGGTGCATACAAAGAGAAAGAAAAAGGAGAGATGTCACTTAATCTAAAAAGTCTTTTTAAAATTGATTCTCCCTCCAACTTCCCCAATATTATCTTCAAATCCCTACAAAAGATATGAAGCAAGACTCGATTAACCTAAACAAAATACAAACGAAAGCAAAAGCAAAAGCTGGGTTGCCTCCTAGAAAGTGCTAAATTTATCGTCTTCAGCCAGACCATGCCGATTCTCTCACCTACCCCATGTTAAATATGGGATTGATAAATTCCAATAATTTTGGATTGCCAATCTTAGAAAGGTGGCCAATAATAAATTTTAATATTTTATTGTCAATCGCCAGAAAGAAGTTCACATCCTTATTCTTAATTTTAGGAAGATCATTTACAAACCCATTTATAGACCCTTGTTTGTTGAAAATTTCTCCTATTTATTCTTTTAAAATACTTATGAATTGAGTTTTTGAGTTAGAAGTTGAGTTCAATGCAATGGGTACCGAAAGGGTGTCATTTGATTCTAAATATGCATAATCAGATGTGACCAAGAGCAATTTTTGTTCTGGAAGAGGTGATAATTCTAGAGTGGAAGAACCGGCCTTTAGGGCTGGAGAAAATGAGATTCTCACTCAGATGAGTACCAGTTTTGAGTGCAGGTTCTTCTATTGGGTTAGTCTCAGTATTAACCTCTTCTTTCAAGTTCTCCTTTTGGCTATCATCAGTACTAGCCTCACTCACCTGATCTTGGTATGGGTCCTTAAGAATCCTACCACTTTGAAGCTCAGAGATTACTTTATCATTTTCAAATTGAGGATTCTTAGATGGAATATTAGATTGATGACTAGGTCCAGGTGGTTGGTGAGTGGATGGGTTGCTCTTGGGATTGGGTATCGGTTGGCTTGGCAATTGACCTGGTTCTCTCCTCATAGTAGACTTAGCTAATTGATCTATTTATGCTTCTAACCTGGTAAGAGATTGCTGTTAGATCATAATCTGTTGGGTTTCAATAGTGCAGTGAAAGGGTTAGGTGTTTAAAATTTTCATTCAAAATATCCGATGCACCGAAAATTCCAATGCCCAGAAATCCTTGACTATAATAAAATCAAAGTACAATAAATATAAATTAGGATAAGAAGAATATCTGTAGTGCTAATCCCAATTTTCATAAGGCATCTAAGTGTCCGCTCTCCAATGGTGATGCACACGAAAATTGAACCAAGGACAGCACTCCTTCACCATGCTTCAAGAGTTCTAGCCACTAGAACTCGACTAGCCTCATACCGGTCAGGTTTCTCCAAGAAATTGACTCCACTCTCTCAGAACCTCCTCTGAACTTCTGATCCTCCTTCTTTAGGACCCTCACAACCTTTGTTAGGATCAGATAAAGCTTTATCTTAAATCTCAAAACCTTGTCTTAAAACTAAGATAGGTTGTAAGAAAGAAAGGAGAGCAATGGAGACAAAATTGGAAACTCTTTCTGAATTCATCGGACATGCGGTTCCCCAGCTAATTTATAGCCACTAGAGGGATGTCAAAAGAGAGGGATGCACCTCATCCAAGAGGCCTATCTGATCTAATTATCAGAGATAGGAGTTTCTTCAAATAGAAAGACTCTTATCAATGATACATCGATCAGCACCCTGCTCTGCGCATGCGACCAGAGAAAGGATATTTTTGCATCCCTTCTCAAATTAGAAAAATTCTTAAAAATCTATGTAGATAGAGGATTCAATCTTGAGTCCAGAACATATAATTAGATAAAAATTCTCACAAAAGGATGTGTTCTCACATCCTTTCATGCAAAGTCGGATCACCCCATGCGCAGGCACGAGAAGGAACTTTTGGCATTCAGATAAATCTGAAAAATTTTCATAAAAATTACAAAAAATATAATATCAAATATGGAATATTATCATAAAAAATTATTCTATTTTGAAAGCATTTGATAAGGAGAAGGACTCTCCAAATCTTGGAGAGATGCGACACTTCTGCGCGCGCGCATGAGACTTCCTTTTTCCAATTTTTCTCTGCCCCAAAAACTCTAGAAAAAATACATCTCATGCTTTGAGATGTGCATAGAGGATGGAGGGTGATATGGGCTACCACACACATCTTAATCTCATGCCAGAAGGATTCTTTTCTTCTGTCCATGCCAACACTTGTATGCAAAACCTGTTTTGCGCCAAGAGTCCTTCACAACTTGGACTCTTCATAATTGACGTTAAAATAGGATTTGGTGCCCCAATTTAGACTACTTCCAGGTGGCATGACCTAACCTAAACACCCACTAAATGGGCTAGCTAATTAGCAAGGGATGAGACCAAATTGATCTCCAAAGGAGCAAGGGTTTTACACGTGCTAGCATGCTTATCGGAGCCCTGATTGAATCCAAAATTTTAATCAACCTTTTTCAAAAGGGTCCTTGGCTAATTTTTATAGGTGTGTGACCCATTGGGTTCCACATCTAGCTAATAGTAGGTCCAGGTATAAGTTGATAAAATTTGATTAGATTTTAATCTAATCGATTTAGATCCAAACGAGCTAACCCGAGTCAACAATTATAATCTTTTCTAATTGGCAATCGAATTAAACTCTTTAATTCGATCAAAAACTTACAAGTCAAGATTGACGTCTAGCAACATATCATGACTATCCAGAAGATGTAGAATTTTAATAGAAATATCAAATATACCCTTCAGTGGTAAGTTACCATGCAATTCAATCTTTCGATCATCCTTGCACCCTGAATATATTCATGAGTATGGAATCTTGTCAAACTCAAACACATATTCATATCGATTCTCAATTAACCAATGATGACTCTGATAAAGAAGCATTAGAAACTCTTTCTAATCTCCTTCCTGCTTTTGGCCAAAAGACTTTTCTCAAGTCATCTAGGATTGAGAATACACAAGATGCAATCTCCTCTTACTAGGAGTGATCGATTCCATGTTGACCTACTCACAACCTCCATACACACTCTACCATATCCAGAACACCCCGTATATATCTTAATACCATGCCTGGGTATGAACCAAAATATGAGTTCATGTGCACAAGATTCCATGGTGGTCTCAGGTCTAAGAATCACTTGCATAACTCCTACTTAGAGAACCATCTTTGATATGCAAGTAAGGCTTCCATAAGATGTTATCTTTTATTAAGCCAATTCAGTAGACTCATTTTTCAAATGAGCACCCACATTCTTGTATTAGTGTCTCACACAAGTGGCTAGTGAGATCTGCCACCCTCTCCATCGAGCATACATAGGATGTGCCAGTCTATCCGAAATATTGATCTCTGACTCAATACTCCTATGATCAAAAATATTTAAGATTAAGATTTTAGATCTCACTAGCATGACCCATTCATGTGTCCTAAAATTATTGTTCTAATCTTTGGGGTTCATCATAATCTTAGCATAATAAGATGCAGCTAATATGATGAATCAATGTCTCAAATAATAAATGTCATTTCATGAGTTGAAAAATTATAGAGAAAAGTTTCATTGTAACACACTTGTGATTGGTTTATAGGGCACTCTTCTTTCAATCTCCCACTTACACTAAAGCCAATCGTCTTTGTATCTCATACAATCAAGATGACGATCATTTAGCTGCTGTGGTATGGCCTTAGTGAATGGGTCTGCTATATTGTTCTTTCTGTCTACTCATTCAAGGACAACATCTTGTCTCTAACGAGATGGAAGCAGCTGAAGATGTGCTTGGATCTATAATGAGACCTAGGTTCCTTAGCTTGAATAATAACCCTAGTGTTATCACAATAGAGTGACACCGTTCCTTCATTCTTAGGAATGACTTCTAAATCCATGATGAATTTTTTCATCTGGACAGCTTTCTTAAAGGCTTCACTAGCAACGATGTACTCTACCTCAGATACTTGAGTCAGATACTATCTACTATTTGAAACTATGCTAACTCACTGCCCCATCATTTAGGATAAATATATATCCTGATATCGACTTGCTATCATCTGCTTTCCTATGATCCTCCCTTGGATCAGCCTGAAATCTGATAGCTATGCCCAAAGCATAAGCTATAGCAGGCCTAGTACATAGCATGGCATACATAATTGATCCCATAGCCAAAGCATAAGGGATTTCACTCATCCTCTTTCTCTCCTCTAATGTCTTAGGACACATTTTGTTAGAGAGACATATACCATGACTTGTAGGCAGGTAACCTCTCTTACTTGCCTCCGTATTAAACCTGTTTAATATGAGATCTATGTATCATGACTGGGATAAGCCTAATATCTTTTTAGATCTATCTCTATATATCTTTATACCCAGTATATAGGATGTTTCACCCAAATCTTTCATAAAAAACTTATTTGATAGCTAAGTCTTGACCGATTGCATTATTGGGATATCATTCCCAATGAGTAGTATGTCATCGATATATAGAACCAAGAAGACAACAACACTTCCACTTATCTTCTTATACACACATGGTTCATCCTTATTTTGATAAAGCCAAACTCTTTGACTATTATATCAAATCAGATGTACCAACTCCTCAAAACCTGCTTCAATCTATAGATGGATCTCATTAGCTTGCATACTTGATTTGCACTCCCATTTGAGACAAATCTCTCTGGCTAAGTCTTATAAATCTCTTCTTCTAAATTACCATTGAGGAATGCTATCTTGACATCCATCTGTCAGATCTCATAGTCATAGTATGCCGCTATAGCAAGTAAAATCCAGATGGACTTGAGCATAGCCACTGGTGAGAAGATTTCATCATAGTCAACTCTTTACCTTTGACTGAAATCCTTCACCACCAACCTAGCTTTGTAGGTTTTTACTTGGCCATTTGCTCCGATCTTCTTCTTCTTGAAGATCCACTTGCATCTTATTAGGGTCACACCCTCAGGCGCATCAACCAAGGTTCATACTTGATTGATATACATCGGGTCCATCTCAGATTTCATGGCTTCCAGCCATCTGTCTGAGTCTCTATTCATGACAGCTTTTGAATAGGTCAGTGGATCATCATTCTGAATGATGTTGATCATATTATCATTCTTAATGATAAAATCAAATCTCAGAGGTGCATGATGCACTCTATCTGACCTTCAGAGAGGAGGTGTGTATTGTGGATGTATCTCATCCTTGGGTACTTCTGATTGAGGATCTTCTTGTGGTTCAACCACAGGTATTTCTGGATCAGTTTGTAGATCATGAACTTCAGTAAGTTCAATATTCCTCCCACTGTCTCCTTCTTGGATGAGTTCATTTTTCAAGAAAATAGCATGCCTAATAACAAATACCTTTTATTCAGTAGGGTGGTAGTAGTAGTATCCATTAGTTTCCTTAGGATACCCTACAAACCTACACTTGTCTGATCTAGCACTAAGCTTACGTCCAAAAAGATTTCTGACATAAGCAGGACAGTCCCAAGTCTTAAGATGTTTAAGATTAGACTTTCTTTTCTTCCATATCTCATATGGTGTGCTTGCAACAGACTTTGAAGGCACCTTGTTTAATGTGTATGTGGCAATCTCTAGGACATATCCCCAGAAAGATATTGGGAGATTAGTGAAGCATTTTATGGACTGCACCATATCCATCAAAGTGCGATTCCTCCTTTCTGCTACACCATTTAACTGGAGTGTATAAGGAAGGATCCATTCAGAGAGAATATCTTTACTTTTAAGATGATCAAAAAATTCACTAAATAAGTATTCTCTTCCTCAATCAAATTGAAGAACCTTGATACTTTTTTCAGTTTGTTTCTCAACCATACTTTGATACTCCATGAACTTATCAAAGGATTCGAATTTATGTTCCATAAATCTTCCGTAAAGGTGATAAAATAGGAGTATCTTCCTCTGGCCTGAGTTGTCATTGATCCACATACATCTGTATGTACTAGGGCTAACAACTTATTCGTCCTCTCTCTATATCCAGAAAATAGAGTCTTGGTCATCTTACCCATTAGATAAGATTTATAAGTTTTCAATGATTCATAATCATATGGGTCAAAGAATTCTTCTTTATATAACTTGTTAATCCTTGACTCACTAATATGACCAAGGCGATAATGCCAAACATATGTGACATTCACATCTTTTCTCTTTCTTTTCATATTTCTTTCAATATGAAATAAAAATATATATATATATGTTCATTAAGTGCATGAATTAAAAGATTGTTATCAATATAACTACTATCATAATATTCATTAGAAAAAAAATTAGAACATCCATTTTTCATTAGCCTTATTTCATAATCTTGTTTTAACAACAAAGATATAGAAATAATATTTCTAATGACCTTTGGCATGTAATAACAGTCTTTTAATTCTAAAGTTTTATCCGAAGGTAAATCAAGGATACAAATTTTCACAGTCTCTACGCTAATGGACTCTCCATTTGTGCCATAGAGCTCGAGGTCACCTCTTTTCAGACCTTTGATATTCTATAGTCACTGTAATGAATTACAAATATATGATCTATAGATGGTATCTAATACCCAAATATTAGAGTCTGAACCACTCAATAAAAAATAGGTTTGCATCATATACACACCTTTTGGTGCTACACTCGCAACATCATTGCCTTCTCATTATTACTGACTATTCCAAGGTCAGGAATATCCAAAATATCGGAGTTCTTCTCTGATACGAACTTTATTTGCAAGTTCCTCAACTAATCCACAGAGTTAGATCGGTCAACATATTTTTATCTATGGTATCATATAGTAAAAATAAAGTAGTCATAATGTAGACTTAAATCTATATAAATAAAGAATAATAGTATAAGCAGACCACTCATGTTTGACATGCATAACTAGATGATGACTTTTAAAACTAGTTATATCTCCCACTATTTTATCGAATACCATAGCCCTCTCCTATGATAAATGAGATATATTCTATATTTATCTTAGTGGGATTGAGATCCTAATTCTTCATAATGATCTTGTGTTAACACAATAAACCCTTATGAGTTCATAGGTAGGAAACTCTTTTCAATTGCATCTCATGCAATTCTCAATATTTTATCTTGGCCTCTAAAATATTATTCGCCTTATGTTAACACAACAAGCTATAATATTTTAGTTAAGTAAGATCCTTCATTTTGATACAGTCAAAATCGAATATTACTGCCCTTGTGGTAGCACAACAAAGCAGTATATCCAAAATTACCGTAAGCATCTTTTATGCACCAAGATTATGTTATATCAATTTTTATGACAAGCCTTGTGGTAACACAATAAACTAGCCATAGTTCATGACGTAACATTAACCTAGCATGAAGGAAGGCCCCCAGTAGTGTTTAAAACATTGAGCTACCTTCATTCAAGATTTAAACTAATTCAATTGGCTAAAAAAGTGTTAAAATTGATGGAGGTCCTCCCGTTGCTTTTCTTAGACACCAATAAAATTGGTCAGGCCAGTAACGGAACCAATTAAATAACTACCATACTTGAAACACTCCTTAGACACCAATTAATTAATTGATTCAAGAAAATAAGTCAGCTACTAGTTCACAATACTATGACTTAATATGATTTTTATGAAGACTTTAATGGTCTCAAGCATATCCTAAATCAATCAATCATAATGATGCACAAATATAGTTGTACCTTAAAAATCATAACAACTAAACATAGCATCCAGTCATATCTCTAAGATATGAAAAATATAATCATATAATATGACTATAACTAGTATTTTAAGCATATCATATATGCATGAAGTTCTAATAACATGCATGAATATAAAATACTCTTTTCACAGTTCTTCTTCTTGAGACATCACAGTGGCACCCCTACATGCCATAAGAGTACCCTATTGAATAGAAAGAGAGGGTCTCTGAACCCTACTTGCTCTTATGACTGGATGGCCTGGTGATGAACCCAATTAGAGTACTAAGCTACTAAAAAAGATTTTATACATATATTATATGTTTTATATTTAAAAATATATCTCTAAGACATGCGAAGGTTTGGATGTTCAATCGGGTTCAGCCCTTGATCTGACTTGAACCAAACCAAAAATCTATGTTTGATCACAATCAAGATAACATTCTAACCTTTGATTATACAGATCAAGGTAGGCTCTGATACTATTATTGGGTTTTGATGGTGCAGCGAAAGGGTTAGATGTTTAAAATTTTCATTCAAAACACCTGATACATCGAAAACCCCAATGCTCAGAAATCCTTAACTATAATAATCAAAGTACAATAAATATAAATTAGGATAAGAAGAATACCTATAGAGCTAATCTCAATTTCTACAAAGCATCCAAGTGTCCGCCCTCCAATGGTGATCCATACAGAAACTGAACTAAGGACAACGCTTCTTCTTCATCTTGCTTCAAGAGTTCTAGCCACTAGAACTCGACTAGCCTCATACTGGTCAGGTTTTTCCAAGAAACTGACTCCACTCTCTCAGAACCTCATTTGAACTTCTGATCCTCCTTCTTTAAGACCCTCACAACCTTTATTAGGATCAGATAAGGCTTTGTCTTAAATCCCAAAGTCTTGTCCTAAAACTAAAATAGGTTGTAAGAAAGAAAAGAGAGCAATGGAGACAAAATTGAAAACTCTTTCTGAATTTATCAGACACCCAGTTCTCTAACGAATTTATAGCCACTAGAGGGATGCCAAAAGAGAGGGATGCACCTTATCCAAGAGGTCTATCTGATCTGATTATCAGAAATAAGAGTTCCTTCAAACAAAAGGACTCTTATCAATAATACGTCGATCAGCACCTTGCTCTGCGCATGCGACCAGAGAAGGGATGTTTTCGCATCCCTTCTCAAATCAAAAAAATTATCAAAAATCCATGTGGATAGAGGATTCAATTATGATTCCAAAATATATAATGAGTAGATAAAAATTCCTACAAAAAGATATGTTCTCACATCCTTTCACGCGAAGTTTGATCACCCCGCGTGCAGGCACGAGGAGGAACTTATGGCATCCGTTAGGCATTCAAATAAATCTGAAAAAATTTTATAAAAATTAAAAATAGCTTATGAAATGTGGAATGTTATCACCAAAAATCATTCCATTTTAAAAGCATTTGATAAGGAGAAGGTCTCTCCAAATCTCGGAGAGATGCGACGCTTTTGCATGCGTGCATGAGACTTCTGTCCCTTTTCTAACTTTTCTCCACCCCACAAATTCTAGAAAAAATATATCTCATGCTTTGAAATATGAACCAGAGGATGGAGGGTGATATGGGCTGCCACACATATCTTAATCCTATGCCAAAAGGATTCTTTTCTTCTACCCACGCCAACACTTGTACGCAAAACCTGTTTTGCACCAAGAGTCCTTCACAACTTGGACTCTTCATAATTGGCGTTAAAATGGGATGTGGTGCCCCAATTTGGGCTGCTTCTAGGTGGCATGACCTGACCCAAATACCCACTAAATTAGGCCAGCTAATTAGCAAGGAATGAGACAAATTGATCTCCAAAGGAGCAAGGGCTCCACATGTGCTAGCATGCTTACCGGAGCCCTGATTGAGTCCAAAATTCCAATCAACCTTTTTTAAAAGGATCCTTGGCCAAGTTCTATATATGTGTGATCCATTGGGTTCCACATCTAGCTAGCAATAAGTCCGAATGTAAGTTGATTAAATTTGATTAGATTTCAATCTAATCAATTTAGGTCCAAACGAGCTAACCCGAGTTCAACAATTATAATCCTTTCTAATTAGCAATCGAATTAAACTCTTTAATTTGATCAAAAACCTACAAGTTAAGATTGATGTCTAGTAATATATCATGACTACCCAGAAGATGTAGAATTTTGATGAAAATACCAAATATACCCTTCAGTAGCAAGTTACCATGCAATTCAATCTTTCGATCATCCTTGCACCCTAAATATGTTCATGAGTATGGAATCTTGTCAAACTCAAACACATATTCATATCAATTCTCAATTAACCAATGATGACTTTGATAAAGAAGTATTAAAAACTCTTTCTAATCTCCTTCCTGCTTTTGTCCAAAAGACTTTTCTCAAGTCATCTGGGATTGAGAATACACAGGATGCGATCTCCTCTTACTAGGAGTGATCGATTCCATATTGTCCTACTCACAACCTTCATATACACTCCTCCATATCCAGAATATTCCGTACATATCTTAATATCATACCTGGGTATGAACTAAAATATGGATTCATGTGCACAAGATTTTATGGTGGTCTTAGGTCTAAGGATCACTTGCACAACTCCCACTTAGAGAACCATCTTTGATATGCAAGTAAGGCAGAATAAGATGTTTTCTTTTATCGAGTTAATTCAGTGGACTCATTTTTCAAATGAGCACCCACATCCTTATATTAGTGTCTCACACAAGTGGTTAGTGAGATCTGCCACCCTCTCCATCGAGCATACATAGGATGTGTCAGTCTATCCAGAATATTGTCTCTAACTCAATACTCCTACGATCAGGAATATTTAAGATTAGGGTTTTAGGATTTTAGGTCTCACTAGCATGACCCATTCATGTCTCCTAAAACTATTGTCTTAATCTTTGGGGTTCATCATAGTTTTAGACATAATAAGATGCAGCTAATATGATGAATCAATATCTCGAATAATAAATGTCATTTCATGAGTTAGAAAATTATAAAGAAAAGTTTCATCGCAACACACTTGCAATTGGCTTATAGGGCACTCTTCTTTCATAATCATTTGTTGAAGTTGGCTAAACCTATCATCGGCTAGATTGGTCTGTTGAGGAGGTGGGTATAAAGGTTGATTGTAGTAGGATGGCTGAGTAGGCTAACTAGGCTGACCTCTATTATAGGCATAATTTTGGTATTGAGGCCTATTCTGAAAGTTCTGCATAGGAGGAATTTGGGTCTGCGCCTGAGTCTGTCGGGGTCTCTAAGAAAAATGGAGATGGTTCCTCCAACCTGAATTATATGTGTTTAAGAATTGGCCGTTGACAAGTTTGTAGTAACCTTGGGCAGCTTGAACTTGTTCTGGGATGAAAGGTAGAAACTGTGTGATCGTGGACCATTCACTCACATGATGGATTGGGCTAGCACAGATAAAATAATTCTTCTTATAATTGAGAGGTGGTGTGTATTATGCAGGAGATTGTTGACCTAGGGCTAGGAATTTATCTATAAGAAGGTCGACTTTATCTAATTTTTGAGCTATCAGGTGCAAATCGGCTTGAGGACTAAAGTCAGAATGTTTGATCCCATAGAATGATGAAAACATCGATGGATTATAGGTGGAATGAATAAAATATTTCTTCATCTGCCTAGGTGGTTCTCAAAATTTTCAACCATTTGATTATCAAGTTTAATATGGATCAACTATTCAATTTCAGAATTGAGTTCAAATAGGTCAGAAAAAAAATCTTCTACCGTGCATGTACCAGTGCAAACCCTAATATGTGTGGTTCAGATTTTTTTTCTTTGTTTTTTAGAAGAGGGAGAAAAAGAAGAGAAGAGGAAGAGAGAGAAGTTTTAAAGGTGAGAACCTTAAGAAAGCCCTAGACCTAAGGATGAAAGATGAGAAGAATTAGTTGTGTTAAGTATTAATTACAATCAAGTTAGCAAGCAATTAAACCTAGACACCTACGGGTTTCTTAGACCTAACAGTTCGATGTAGAGTGGGTCGGTCTAGATATAAATTGGGTCTGTTCCTACTTCCTTTAATTGGTCAAGTAAGAGATAGGGTCGTGGGGGTCCCCCTGTTCCTTACCTTAGACACCAATTAGATTAGCCAATTAAGCCAATAAAACTAATTAAATAACTATGAGTCCACTTAGGCTTAGCCTTTGTAACCTCTTGTCTTAGACACCAGTTTCAGGGGTGAGTCCAAACTTACTTTATACTTGACTTCATCACAATACTCAAACTGAACTCAATTGTCCTAGGGGCCAATGTCTACTAAATTTTAATTAGGCTAGGGTTAATGCAGGATGCTGGTTGGTTATTTTTAGGCTAAGCAAGGCTAGGTTTATCCCCACCTTATCTTGTTATGGGTATCACCATTAAGTTGATTTGAGATGAATATGCACAACCAATTTCAAACAAGAGGTTCTATGCAACTAAATTAGATGCATGAAACTAATCAAACTTGAAGGCTTATCTTGTCTCCAGCGATCACCAAAAGTAAATCTAAGATGATGAATGCTTCTAAAATATTAAGTTTCTACTCTTATCATACAATTTTTATTAGGTTTATGTGGGTGAATTTTATGTTAATTTGAAAAAAAATAGTAATTAATACTAAAAAAATAGTTACGGTAAGGGTTAGGATTGATCTCACCAAATTGAAGTATTTCACCCTTCTTTTCTTCTCTTTTTTTTTTCTGCAAAAAGATAAAAAAAATCAAAAAAGTTAGTAAATTATATTCATAAGAAAATCAAAGAAATCAAATATTAAAATTGATGTCTTCTCCGGCAACAGCACCAAAAATTGATAGGATCGCGATGTTATCGTTAGAACACCATACTTATCAAATTAATTTCAACAATAAAAATTAAAAATACATAAAAAGCAGCGAGTTAGATCGAATCCACAGGGAAGGCAAGATTTTGATTTAAAATCTTTGATTTTATAAAAAAAAAATTGAAGAAAAATAATTTAAGTCAAAAAATAGAAATTAAAAGTGTGAATAGATCTGGTACTAAGATCTACTATTTAGATCTTAGTTTCTACTTGTAATAAAAATAAATAATAAAAATTTAAAGAGCATAAAATAAATTGGTACTAAGATCTACTAACTAGATCCTAGCATATACTTGCAATAAAAATAAAAGATAGAAATTTAAAGTGTAAAAAAATAAATTTTACATTAATTAAAATTAAAATTCAAGTATAAAAAATTTAAAAGATTATAAAATAAAATAAAACTATAATAAAGATCTAAAGTTGATCGGCGCAGCCTCATCGGGAAGATGGTTGATCACCTCTTCTTCTTCCTTCGTATTCCGTAGAGCGAACTGACTTCTCTTCTTCTTTTCCTTGGGTCTCTAAATTTATCTAATTTTTTTATATTTTTTTAATATTTTCATTAATTTTTTATTCTCTCCACTCTTATTTTTGGACCTCCTATTTATAGGTGAATTTTTCACCTTTTTTTGATAGCAAAAGGAGTCCCAAAACCTTTAGAAATCGTATAATACCCGTATGAATTAATTCTGACCATCGGATTTCACTTGGACCACCCAAATCACTCCAAAAAATATTGTTTAAGTCCTTATCATGATTGGCATCCACCACAACCATTAGATCAAGTGTTTGATTGAATTTTGGTCATTGATCAGTGCGTTTGATTTTCTATTCTCAATCGAGAATAGTGTCAACTGTTGGATCGAACTCCAGATCAATTTTCAATCGTTGGATCGTGCATAGAAATCTTTCTGATTAGTTTTCAATTAGCAACGAACATGGATTGTTGGATCTAGTTCAAGATTAACTTGGACCATCAAATCATGCATTGGTAGTGGGCCACCACCACTGGATATGGTAATGTGTGATTTCAACCATTCGATCATGTGTCTAGAGCACTATCAGCCATCGGATCGTACGAATTTCCTCCGCCCGCCTATGAATTGCATCGTGCACCATGAATCACTCCCGTGGACCGTGCCTTTGAATCTATGGATCGAGCGACCAGTCCACCGTGCACCGAAGGCTATAAAAATTAATTTTTAGGGTATTTTGGTTTGATATTTGCTCCAATTTATTCCTGAAAAAAAAAATGTATTAAATTACTCAATAATTTTTTATTATTTTGGTACTTAAAATTACTCAATTAAATTGATATCTATTTTTCATAAATATGCTCAAATTTTATATTTTTTAAAATTATTTATGTTTGCAAAAAAATCTAACTTATTTATGAAATTAGGTTTTTTAGAAGATGTTAGAACCATAAAATACCAAAAATACCTTCAATAAATGTAAAAATATACCACTTATCAACTCCTTCACACATATACATATGGGGAAAAAAATATTAGCACCCACCTCTCCTTTGGTCAGCCCCTATGTGAGAGAAATCTAGGTATCTTGGACTCTTTGGATCTAATTCAAACAGAGTCCAATCTGAGTCCAATTTGATCCTGATTCAAACTAGATTCGAACCAAACTCGAAGAGATTATCAATCCTCATCTAATTTAGATTCTGATCTAAGTCTAACTTAAATTTTAATTCAATTAAGTCTTAATTAAATCAGATCTAATCAAAAATTAATTAGGATGTAAATTTAATCTCTCATAAAATTTTTGGATCATTGATAAGATCATCATCATCCTCAGAATTAAACTTAAACCTCATGTTTAGTGCTAACTAGACATAGTCAACTCTTTAATTCCGTATGACCTCTAACTTAATTCTTAATTAAGCTAATCTATTTATTTAATTAAGTTACTTACTTTTAAATTGAACTCATAGACTTAGGTCAATTCTTCCTATTTTGTCTGACTTTGGTGCGTGACTCCATAGGTTTGAATAGTCGGGTGCACAGAAAACTATTTTCTATTCTAATTGAAGTTACCATCTAGTAATGGTTCTCGACGTTCAGATAAATCAAATGTTTATAAGGCAACACTCAAGAACTATAGAATATGGTTACCACATAATTCATTTCTTTGACCCTGAATGCTTAGGATGACCTAGAGTTTAACTATCAACCTTGAATTAGTATCCATATTGTATTTCAATCTTTTTCAAATTTTGTGACCTATTACATGGATTGCCCTGATCAAGGTCTTACTCAATTGAAATATAGTGATGCATCAATTCCTAAAATGCAAAGAGATCAATCCCATCTTGATCTACACACCGACTGCCATAAGTACTTGACTGTGCCCAAAAATCTTCCATCACTGAATTAGAAAATCAGGTAGTCCGACACCAAAGCACAATGAGTTGCTTGTAAGTCACCATGATGATCTTAGGTCGGAGGGACACTTATGCCCATATTATTCATGAGCAGCTCTTGACAGTAGAGTACTCCATAGGTGAGTCACTTGTTCAATGATGATGTACTCCTACATTTCACCTAATTATTAATGTGGTTGTCATTTATTTCTTTTTTCATGCATTTGGAGGTTTAGAAATGTAGGTTAATTTTTCTAATTTTCTATGTTAAATATGAGAATAATAACATTAATTAGTTAACTAAATTAAAACTCTATATACTAAACCCAAAATCCTAAAATCTAAAACCTAAAATCTAAACCTTAAAACTTGAAATCCCAAAACCCTAAATCCTAAATTAGCTAATGATATTTTTTCTTTTGTTTTCATAATCTATTATTCAATAAAAGAAGATTTTTTGTGTTATATTATAATAAACACTTAAATTAAGTCACTAGAGGTACTTAATTCTATTTAATTATTTCTTATTTATTAAAAATTTGATGCTCTCTAGTCTATTTTATAGGTAATTAGGAGTTTGGGCTCATGCAACTCAAATTGGATTCAAATTAGCTTAGATTTGAGTGAATCAGGCAACCAGCTTAAGAGCTAATCAAATTCAAGTGTGAATATAGCTTAAACATCAAGAGCTCAGATTAGAAGATAATCTTTCACATGGATCCAAGAGTGAACACAACTTAAAGATCAATGGCTAAGAAACAATCTCTAAAGATTCTAGGGTCAAGATTTAAGGAGCCACATCCAAAGAAGCCCTAGAAGAGGAGGCACCACATCTAACCCTAATATGCTGCAAAAGATTTTCTTTAGTGTGGGATTTTCACATAAAGGAAGAGAGAAAAGATGTGCCATTCCATCTCAAAAACCCCATGCCTTCTCTCTTTGTTTCCTTCTTTCTTACATGCCTTTACATGCCCCTTCCATCTAAAATTCCTCACGCATGCCCCTTCCCCTTTCTTTCTTACATGCTAACAAACTCTTCTTATGCCTCAAACTCTTTCCATGCCCTAGCCCTAACTCATCTCATGCCCCTTCTCTCTATAAATACACATCAAAGCCCCAAAAGTTACACACTCCCCCTTTTGGGGGATCATCTTCTAAGCCTCCTATTCCTTCTTCATGCCTCCTTCAGCCTTCTTCGACCAAAAATCCAGCAAGCCTACTTTCTCTTCCATCTTTCAAACCACTCAACCCTAAGCCCTCTTCTTCTCCATAAAACCTCTCCTTTTACTCTTGAACCCATTTTCAAATTGTTGGAAGAATGTCCATAGAGTGTTAGGATGAAGGATTCAACGAGAAGCACCCCCATGGCCGGCTAGACATCCTATTCTCAGGAACCACTATAATCTTGTTTTGATAGTTTGATCTTATTGATATATCTTTTGTATTTCTTTTTTTTATTATGCAATAAAGATCTAAGTTTATTTGACTATCTATATGCATCTTTATTTTACTTTGCATAAAATTTTAATCTAGAATAGTTTATACTCTTGGGACGAGCCGTGATCTACGGGCACGGTTCGTGCTTTTGGGATAGACTATATTTAGGTAAAATTTCTCTCATCATATCTAATTCAATTTAGACTAGCCTATAGCTTTAAGAGATGGGCTGTGATCTATGGGTATAGGCCGTGCTTTCTAAGATAGGCTATATTTTTAATGGTTAGCTACCTAAGAAAATGCAGATGAAAGAAGGGTACCAACTATCTGGCAGAGAGCAGTGAGCTCCTGAGAGATCCATCTCCATATCTCCAACCAACTTTTAATTACTTCTCTTTATTTATTTACTTTTTAGTATCTAAGTAGTTCCTTAATTGATCTTTGTTTTGCTCTTAATTTAAGAACTAAAACGACCTAAACGTAACTATGCGATCCTAGTGGAAATAATCTCGACTCACCCCAACTATAGTGGTAAGTAGAGTTTATTTTTGACCACCTACGATGGCAACCAAATTTTGACATCATTGTCGGAGATCGCATTTTAGTTGCTTTGAGTTTATAAAAAAGGAAAAAAAAATTCTGCCTTTTAGTTGACTACCTTAAATAGTATATTTGATTTCTTGCTCCAATTGTAGGATATCTAGTTACCTTATATTCCTAACTTAATTTAGTTTCTTTTTTAGGTTAGACTCTCTAGATCTTCTCACACTTAATTAGCCTAATTTAAAACATACCTCTTATTTTTTCTTGCTTAAAGATAATATAACATAAAAAAAAAATAAAAACACCACATAACACTTAACTAAAATAGAGAAACTAATTAAACCTTAAAAGCTTTTTACTTATATTGGACATCATTCTTTTTGCATTGCATATTTTCATAAAACATCTTAAGGGAATAACCCATAAATAATATAAAGTGGAGATTTCATCATCCTCTCTTGGCCCACAAACCATAACCCTGCATTTTGCATTGACCTAAACCTTAATTTAAAATCAATTAGATTTTGGCCCTTAAGGACTTTCAAGCTCAATAAGACAAGGAATCCTAAGAGTTGGATCAGGTTAGGGTTAGTCATTTTGATTGGTGTTTAAAAAAATGATTCAAGGATAAGATCTAGAAGAAAGGTGGTTACTTAATTGGTTTCATTCGCTTACCTGACTAATTTTAATTGGTGTCTAAGGAGAGCAATAGGAGGACCCTCACCAACTTTACACTTATTTGGCTAGTTGAGTGGCTAATCTTCTAGCTAAAGTGTTCGAAGGTGGCCTTGCAATGGTTAGGAGCTTCTAGATCTAGGGTCACCCTTAGCTAGAATTGATTGCATAACTTGATTACTAACCCACAAACATTAACCCTAATAAAACTCTTCGCATCTATTCCTTAGATTTAGGACTCTCAGGTTCTCATCTTTAGAATATTTTTCATCCTTTTCTCTCATTTTAAAAAAAAATCTAAAAATAAAAAAAATCTCTATAAAAATCTTTAATTTGTGTTTGATCTTGGATAGCAATATGGCACATCCATTGAGGCTGAACCTTTTTGCTAGTTGAGGGAGTACTTTAACCCTTCTTATTACACTTATGACCCTTATACACCCATGTATGAATCCAATAGAGGTAGAATCTATGAGGTTAGAAACTCCATAGAAATCTATAATAAAGAAGAAAATTGACTGTCTATTGAATATGAGACATTCTCCTATCTCATCTCTGCATGTGTGTGATATATGTTTGAGTCCCACCTACCTGATTAGTGAATATCCAGCTGCATATAGATCTTAAGAGTTTGCACATCAGCAAACTTACCAAACTCAAACCCAGACTGCTCATCACCATCCTTTTGCCAACACCTATAATCTAGGTTAGGGAAGCTATTCAATTTTTTTCGAGGCATCATAGCCAACAGTTGATTATAAACCTAGCTACCTGAAAGAAACTTATACAGTGTACTGATATCAAAATGTTCAGCAACCCTCTGCAAGTGCTTATAATTTGATATTTGAAGAGAAAGTTTTACAGCTATTAGAAGGGCTAGAAATGAACATTCGCTTCCACACTCAGTCTATAGCCAAGTTAGAAATCCAAATTGGATAACTAATTACTACATTAAATAGGAGGGAGGAAGGAGAATTATCTAGTTAGCCCATAAGTAACCTAAGAGAGCATTATATGGCTGAGAGCTCCAAGGCTCATGAAACCTTCTCAGCATAGCAAAATAAGCTAGTTGAGGTGGAAGTACTTGAAGAAGTGATAAAAGAAGCTACCCCTAGAATTATTTCTCAGGACCCAATGCATACACATTGGGATCCTTTCGGGGTGAACGATTTTAATGTAGATGGGTATACTGAAAATGTGAACCCATTATTAGAGCCACCCAATTTTAGTACCACTCCCTCGTGGGTTGAAAAATATGAATCAATGCCTGCTCCAATAGCTTCCTCTCTAGAATCATCACCTCCTCAAGAACTAAAGTCGCCCTTGGTCACACCTAAGTACACATATTTAGAATCAAGTCACACCCTTCTAGCACCCATTGTATCGGACTCAACTCCTAACCCAAAAATTTAATTTATGAGCATTTTAGAAGAACAAATAGAAAAAATTTTCAGCAAACAATGGTCAGTGAAAGGGTTTGTAAATTATCTTCTTAAAACTAGAAAGATAAAACTGATCAAGAACGGGATCGTGCACTATTTTTTGGAGATTGACAATAAAATACTGAAATTTATCAATAATGGGATCACAAACCATCTTCCTGTGATTGACAATCTAAAACTATTAGAATTTGTCAATCCAATATTCGATATGGAATAGATAGAATTATGAATCTGACTGAAGACTTTAAACTTAGTACTTGTTGGAAAGTAGCTCAGCATTTTATTTTTCAATTACTTCATTTTTTATTTTATAAAAATTTAATAAAGATGACTAGCCAAGTTGGGGAGAGCACATCATCAACATCCAATAAGAATCTGATGGAATACAATGAAGAACCTGCAAATAATAACAATCAGGTAATATCCCTCTTTGATAAATATTTTTGTTTTTTCTTTTCCTTCATTAGAGATAATAAAAATTAAGTTAGGGGGAGAATAACTAACTTTAGTTTAAGTGAGTCCTCAAGTATAATCTGAAATAATTAGTTTTATATATCTAAATTTTATTTTGATTAACTAGGCACCCTAATCAATGAATGATTAACAGTCTCGATAATTTTAAAGATATCGAGGGGTAAATTATTAAGAAAATCTAATGAATGGTAGGGTTTAGACTAGATCAAATTTTAGAGTGACTCTAGAACCCTCTTTCTACCTATCTCAATAAAGAATCTGCTTCATGGGGGTATGGATAAAAGGGTCTAGGTATGCAAAAATTTCTCTCATTTTTAAAAAATAATAAAAAAGAGGTTTAGCATTGTCTCACTAAGTAACCAGGTCTCTTTACCTAAGTAAGCATTGTGGTTTGCATCCATAAGTGGGAACGCTAAGAGATCTATTATAAAGTCCATCTCATCTCATAGTTATTCTTGGACTCGAGTTAGTAAACCTAAGGGGTGTACTACATCTAATGCCGTAAAGCCAATTTATTTGGGAGTCATTGGCTGAAAGCTTACTATAATGATCAGCTAGAAGACTTAAGAGACTAAGATATTGCACTAGACTCTTTTTGAAAAAAAAAATAGTATATAATAAGGAGGCTAAATTATAAGAAGATAATAAATCTAGCTTACATCAAGTTAGAGGATTTAAAGTGGAGAGTTGGTGAAAGAAGACCTCTAAAAATTTCTATGGATAACACTAAATTACTAATTGGATCGAATTAGTAGTCTAATGAAGTACCTCTTTAATAGCCTAGCCAGATATTAGCTACCCTTAGGAGCACCCAGAATCACTTCTAATTCAAGAATGAGTCGGTACATATTGCTGATTTATTTATTTTACTCGAGGATGAATAAAATTTAAATTGAAGATTGTGATAAACAATTAAATTAAGTCACTAGAGATACTTAATTTTATTTAATTATTTCTTATTTATTAAGAATTTGATACTCTCTAGTCTATTTTATAGATAATTAGGAGTTTGGACTCATGCAACTCAAACTGGATTCAAATTGGCTTAGATTTAAGTGAACTAGGCAACTAGTTTAAAGACTAATCAAATCCAAGTGTGAACACAGCTTAAAGATCAAGGATCCAGATTAGAAGATAACTTTTTATATGGATCCAAGTGTGAATACGACTTAAAGATCAATAGCTAAGAAGCAATCTCCAAAGATTCAAGTGTCAAGATTTAAGGAGCCACATCCAAAGAAGCCCTAAAAGAGGAGGTGCTACATCTAATAGAAAGAATTATACTCTACAAGCCAATCATAAGTAGTATTGTGATGCATTTTTTTTTTGGTCTTCCTGACTCATGTACTTGACAGTTTATAGATTAATAAAAGAAATTTTTGTTTCATCATATGTTGCATCTTATATTTGTTAAGATTATGATGAACCTCATAGATTAATGCAATAATTTTAGAGCTATAATGAGATCATGCCTATGAAACCTAAAATATTAAAATCCTAATCTAGAATATTTTCAGCCATTGGATCATTAAGCTGGAGATTAATGATTCCAATAAGACTGGCACATCCTATGTATGCTCGATGGAGAAGATGATTGATCTCACAATCACTTATGTGAGATATTAATATAAGGATGTGGGTGCTTATTAGAAAATGAGTTCACTGAATTGATCTGACTTGAGAACATCTTATAGAGTCTTACTTACCTATCAAAAGATGTTTTTCTTAGTGGGAGTTGTGCAAATAATCTTTTGACCTGAGACTACCATAAAACCTTGTATATATGAATCCATATTTTGATTCATACTCATTCATAACTTGTCATGTATGGGGTATTCTGGATATGGTGGATTGTGTATAGAGGTTGTGAGTAGGTTAACAAAGAATCAATCAATCCTAGTAAGAGGAGATCACATCGTACTTGCTCTAATCAGGTGATGATTCATGAAAATTTTGATCAAAGTAGAATAAAATTTTTTAAAAAAATTAATATTTTATTTATTGAATCATCATTATAAGATTGAGAGAGATATGAATATAAAATTAAATTTGACAAGATTCTATGTCTCATGTTTAGGATGCAGTATGATCATAGGATCTAATTGCACGGTAACTTACCCTTGAAGGATATTTTTGATATTTTCATCAAAATTTTATAGCTTTCAAATAGACATAATACGTTGCCAGACATCAATCTTGTTTGATCAAATTAAAGAGTTTAATTTGATCACCAATTAAAAAGAATTCTAATTATTGAAATCAAGTTAGCTCAATTGGACCTAAATCAATTAGTTTGGATTCTAATCAAATTAGATCAACTTGCACCCGGACCTTGAAAGAATAATGCCCTACAAGCCAATCATATATGGGATGATTGGAGTATTTTTCTATAATTTATCTTCCAAACTCATACATTTGAAATTATTATTTAATAAAATAGGCTTTTCGATTCATTATATGCTGCACCTTATTATTGTTTTAAGATTATAATAAACCCTATGGGCTTGGGCAATGGTTTTAGGATTGTAATGAAATCACACTAATGAGATCTAAATCTTTGATAGTCCTGACTTAAAATATTTTCAGTCATTGGTTCATTGAGTCAAAGATCAATGATACCGATAAGGTTGGCACGTCCTATATATGCTCAGCAATGAGGATGGTTGATCTCACAACCACTTGTGTGGCGATACTAATACAAAGATGTGGATGCTTATTAAAGAATGAGTTCACTGAATAGACCTATGAGAGAACATCTGATGGAGTCTGATTTACATATCAGTTGATTGTTCTCTAATGGGAGTTGTGTAAGTAATTCTTTGACTTGAGATTACCAAGGTACCTTATGTACGTGAATCCATATTTTAGTTTACTTCCTAACTTGATTCTCTGATCCTTGTGTGGGGTATTCTGGATGTGGTGAAGTATGCATGGAGGTTTTGAGTGGTCAATAAGAGATCGATCACTCCTAATAAGAGGAGCGAACATCTTATGTGATCTCATAGGCTAATGATTCTGGAAGTCTTTGGCCAAAGTAGGATGATAATTAGAAAGAGATTTATAATGTATTATCAACTAAATCATCACCTTTTGATTGAGATATATTTAGATAAGCAATTGATCTTGACATGATTCTATGCCCACAGCTCATCTGAGATGCTATTTGACTGAAGGATTGAATTGCACGGTAACTTACCACTGAAAGATATTTTAATAAATTTTATTAAATTTTATCTCTTTTGGATAGTCATGATACATTACTAGACATCAATCTTAATTTGTAGACTCATTAGAATTAAAAGAATTTAATTCAAAAATTAATTAGAAAGAGTCTTAGTTAATTGAGATACTGAGCTGACTTAGTCTGATTGGATTAGGATTACATCAATAGTCTGTGTCCACTATTTTGAGATCTAGCCATGTAGTGGAAAGTAATTTTTAAAAATTTTAAAACCACACAAGTCAATAGCTTTAACAGTTAAAACTATTGAGCTAAAACCCAAACCCTAGAATCACCTTGTTGATGTCGATCTAAACAAAACAGGCATGCAAAAGGGATAGAATTTTTACTTTCACCAAAAAGATATTATGGCACGTTGGTGATCTCTATGAGACTCCAAAGTAGAAACCCTCCAATGATGATCCACACAAAAGTTGGCTAAGGTCCTTCCTAACTGGTGCGCTGCCGCAGCCTTGTCTTCTCAAGAATACTGTCGGCTTCGAATTCGAGAAACGAACACACCAAAGCCCAGTTGCTTTCAATCTTGCCACAAGAATCATGCCAAGAAGACACTTTTCAGATGTATCACAATCTAAAATTTGATTTTAGGCTCTAACATATGAAAAAATCAAACTCTAAGACACACTAGCAATACTTGCTAATTCTCTCACCTCCCTTCTTACAACTTTTGCCACTCAATTTTTTTTTTTCTCAATTTTTTTTTAAATTTTTTTTTAATTTACACGCCACTTGTCTCTAGTTTCCACCTAAAAACCCAACACTTGGGCAATATGAGACATCCCATTTAAATAAGGGAACAAGGGATGTGAGAAGGACCAAGGGGCACCAACCTTTGGTGCTCCACTTTCTCATGCAGTGAATAAATTCACCATGTAGAATTTTTGATGTAGGAGAGCCTTCACATAAAAGGACTCCTCCTCTTCTATGTCCCATAAAAAACTCAAATTAATTTGGCATTAAATCACAAGAGATCAGGGTGAGAAGTTAAGGCAACATGTAATGACAAGAGTCTTCATTAAGAAAGACTCTACAACTTCACACACTAAAAAGAGTGGGGCGGCAATTTATTTTCGGCGTGGCATCTGGTGGGTGCAATTTATTAGGTTAGCTCAAACACTTTGATCTAAACCAATTTAGGAACTTGGGTTAATATAATATGCTAGCATATCAAATTAACCCTTAGAATTTATATTAAATCTTAATTAAATTAGACCAAATTCAAATCTCAAAGTGTATGACCCATTGGGTTCCAAATCTAGCCAGCAGTAGAACCAGACTTTCGATGTAACTCTAATCCGATCAGATTAGGTCACCCAAAGAGTCTTAATCAAATAAGACTCTTCCTAATTGATTCTTAAATTAAACTCTTTTAATTCTGACAAGTTCACAAGTCAAGATTGATGTCTAGCAATGATCATACTACTTGAAAGATTTAAAATTTTAGTGAAAAATTATCAAAATATCCTTCAATGGTAAGTTACCATATAATTCAATCATTTAGTTAGACAATATCCCAGATGAGCTGTGGGCACGAAAATATATCAAACCCAATCACTTATCTTTATGTATCTCGATCAGAAGGCAATGATTCAGTTGATGATATATTAAATTTTTTTTTCTAATTATCACCCTACTTTGGCCAAAGACTTCCAGAATCATCGACTTATGAGATCACATAAGATGTTCGCTCCTCTTATTAAGAGTGACTGATCCCTTATTGATTACTCACAACTTTCATATACACTTCACCATATCTAGAACACCCCATACAATGATCAAAGAATCAAGTTAGGAAGTGAACAAAAATATAGATTTATGTACACAAGGTACCATGGCAATCTCAAGTCAAAGGATCACTTACATAATTTCCACTAGAGAATCATCAGTTGACATGTAAATAAGACTCTATCTGATGTTCTCTCAAGGTCTATTCAATGAACTCATTCTCTAATAAGTACCCATATCCTTATATTAGTAGCACCATACAAATGGTTGTGAGATCAACCATCCTCATTTCTGAGCATACATAGGATATGCCAATCTTATCGGTATCATTGATCCCTGACTCAATGAACCAACGACTAGAAATATTTTAGGTCATTGCTATCAAGGATTTAAGTCTCATTGGCGTGATCTCATCGCGGTCCTAAAATCATTATCCAGACCTATGGGGTTCATTATAATCTTAAAAATAAAAAGATGCAGCATATAATGAATCAAAAATACCTTTTTATTAATATATTAATGTCAATTACATGAGTCTAGAAGATAAATTATAGAAAATATCCTATCGCATCCCGTATGCGATTGGCTTGTAGGGCATTAATCTTTCAATCTCCCACTTACACTAAAACCAATCGTTCCTATACTTGATACCCATGCTATCAAGGTGGCGGTCAAACTCACTCTACGATTACATTACGTCTTTCGATTATCTCCCGAACAAGGTGGAACCATCTTAGGATGTGCTTGGATTTATGATAAGACCTTGATTCTTTGACCTGAGCAACTGCCCCAATATTATTACAATAAAGCAGCACTGATTGTTCAATCTCTGAAACTACATCCAATTCTGAGATGAATTTCTTCATCCAGATGTTCTCCTTAACAGTCTCACTAGCAGCAATATATTTAGCCTCAGTGATCGAGTCAGCAATAGTTTGCTGTATGGAATTTTTTCAACTTACTGCACCACCATACAGAGTGAACACATATCTAGATGCAGATTTGCTATCATTCAGATCAGATTGAAAATTAGAATCAGTATAACCTTCTAATTTTAAATTAGATCCACCATATATTAGAAAAATATCTCTAGTCCTTTTCAAGTACTTGAGTATATTTTTTATAGCTTTTGATCTACCTCAGGATCAGCCTGAAATCTACTTACAATGCCTAAGACATAAGTCACATCAGGCTTGGTACATAACATAGCATGCATAATTGATCCTACAGCCGAAGCATAAAGAATAGAACTCATTCTATTTCTCTTTTCTGGTGTCTTAGGAGACATCTTCTTAGAGAGTTGTATGCCATGACCTATGGGCAAGTAACCTGTTTTACTTTCCTCCATGTTGAACCTCTTCAACACAAGGTCAATATACCTAGATTGGGAT
Organism: Elaeis guineensis; assembly: GCF_000442705.2. Classification (NCBI taxonomy): domain Eukaryota; kingdom Viridiplantae; phylum Streptophyta; class Magnoliopsida; order Arecales; family Arecaceae; genus Elaeis; species Elaeis guineensis. The sequence continues at coordinate 11,506,576 of NC_026008.2, read as the reverse complement.
AAGTCTAGCATCCTTTTTGATCTATCCCTATAGATCTTTATACCAAGTGTATAGGATGCTTCACCCAAGTCTTTTATGAAAAATTTTTGTGATAGCTATGTCTTGACCGATTGTAACATTGGGATATCATTCTCAATGAGCAGTATGTCATTCACATATAAGATCAAGAAGACAACAGCATTCCCACTAGTCTTCTTATACACACAAGGCTCATCCATATTTTTGATAAAGCCAAACGATTTAACTGTTTCATCAAAATGGATATTCCAACTCTTCGATGCTTGTTTTAATCCATAAATGGATCTATTCAGCTTGCATATTTGATTTGCTCTCTCACCAGAGATAAATCCCTCTGACTGAGTCATATAGACTTCTTCCTCAAGGTTTTCAATAAGGAAGGTAGTCTTGACATCCATCTGCCAGATCTCAGAGTCATGGTATGCTGCAATAGCAAGCAATATTTGAATAGACTTGAGCATGGCTATCGGCAAAAAAATTTCTTCATAATCAACACCCTATTTTTGTCTGAAACTTTTTGCCACCAGCTTGACCTTATAGGTCTCTACCTGACCATCTGCTCCAATCTTTTTTTTTGAAGATCTATTTGCAACCTTTTGGGGTCACACCCTCAGGCGCATCAACTAAAGTTCAAACTTGATTGGTATACATAGAGTCCATTTTGAATTTTATGATATTGAGCCATTTGTCAGAGTCACTACTCATGACAGCTTCCGAATAGGTCGTGAGATCATCATTCTTAAAGATGTGGGATGTATTGTCATTCTCAATGATAAACCCATATCTGAGTGGTACATTATGCACTCTACTTGACCTTCGGAGAGGAGGTGTGTGTAGTGGCTGTGCCTCAACAATGGACAATCTGGTTAAAAATCAATTTGTGAATCCTGAATGGGTTCTAGGTTTTGAACTTCTACAAGTTCAACAGACCTTCCACTGTCTACTTCTTGGATAAACTCTTTCTCCAAGAAAATGGCATGCCTACCAACAAACACCTTTTGTTGAGTAGGGTGGTAGAAATAGTATCCTATACTCTCCTTGAGATAATCCACAAACCTATATTTTTTTAATCTAGCATTCAGCTTATGTCCATCAATATTTTTTACATAAGTCGGGCAACTCCAAATCCTAAGATGCTTAAGATTGGATCTTTTTTTTTTATATCTCATATGGAGTGCTAGAACAGATTTAAAAGGCACTTTATTTAAGACATACGCTGCAGCCTCGAGAGCATATCCCCAGAAGGATATCGAAAGATCCGTGAAACACATCATGGACCGCACCATATCTAATAAGGTGCAATTCCTCTTTTCTATAATTTTATTTAATTATGGAGTATAAGGAGGTATCTATTGAGAGAGAATTTTATTTTATTTTAAATAATTAAGAAACTTACTAGACAAGTATTCTTCTCCTCGATCAGATCGAAGAGCTTTAATACTTTGACCAGTTTGTTTCTCAATCATTCTTTGATACTCTTTAAATTTGTCAAAAATTTTGAATTTGTATTTCATTAAATACATAAATCTAAATCTAAACCTATTATCAGTAAATGTGATGAAATAAGAGTATCCACCTCTGGCTTGAGTCGACATTAGACCACAAATATCAGTATGTATAAGTCCAATATGTCACTCGCCCTTTCTCCATGTCCAGTAAATGGAGTTTTGGTATAAGGAGGTATCTATTGAGAGAAAATTTTATTTTATTTTAAATAATTGAGAAACTCACTAGACAAGTATTCTTCTCCTCGATCAGATCGAAGAGCTTTAATACTTTGACCAGTTTGTTTCTCAATCATTCTTTGATCTTCTTTAAATTTGTCAAAAGCTTCGGATTTGTATTTCATTAAATACACAAATATAAACCTTGACCTATTATCAGTAAATATGATGAAATAAGAGTATCCACCTCTGGCTTGAGTCGACATTGGACCACAAACATCAGTATGTATAAGGTCCAATATGTCACTCGCCTTTTCTCCATGTCCAGTAAATGAAGTTTTGGTTATTTTTCTCATGAAACAAGATTCATAAGTTTCATATGATTCATAATCATAAAGGTCAAAGAATTTATCTTTGTATAACTTGTTAATTCTTGACTCATTTATATGACTTAATCGATAGTGTCAGAGGTATGTGACATTCACATCCTCTCTCTTTTTTCTCTTCATATTATCAATATAAAGTACATTATCATTAAGTGTAAAAAACAAAAGACCATTATCAATATAAGCATTTTCATAATATTCGTTAGAAAAATGTATAGAACTGTTGGTGTAGAATGCTACCGACGTCGGAGAAGTTGGAGTCGTGGGATCGCGTCCGCCGTCGGGACCTGCAAGGGAAGTCTAAACCGGAGTTGGGGGTGCTCCGGCAAGACCCTCTGACGCTCAAGTCAGTTCTCTACCTCAACAGAAATGGAGTGCTCGAATGAAAATTTTAGCAGAGTTTCGACATAGAATTTTGAGCTTAGAGAGAACGTATCTAGGGGTCCCTTTTTATAGATGGAGAGCGTAACTGATTGACAGCGACATCTGTAACCGCCTGGTAGTGGACCATTCAGGGCCACGCGGAGTTTGTTATAGAGAGTAGTGGCGTCAGGGGTCGTTCAGGACCACGTGGAGTTTGTTACAGAGAGTGGAGTGGTATCCATTGTTGCGACTTGCTAGAGAGTGCTGGAGTCATGCGAAATTTGTTACAGAGAGTGGAGTAGAGTAGTCGCCATTATCGTGACTTGCCGGAGAGTTCGGATTTGTCAGCTGAAGTTTGGCTGGGATGTCTGATAGAGCGGAATGGCTCTCTATCTCATCAATCCAGGAGAAGCTCGGATGCTTTCGAGGTTGCTGACGGGTCTACTGTTGTCGAGTGCCTAAAGCACTAATGCTGCAGGCAAAAACCATCTGCTATAGCAGCTCGGACGGGGACCTTCTGTTGGAGAAGTTTGGTTTCATAAGGAGTCCGGTAGAGGGTCGACCGACAGTGGACTTCGGATGGCATTGGGGAGGTTCGTTCGCTGGAGGAGTCTAGAGGATCCTGTAGAAGTCCGATTGACGTTGTTGAAGTTAGACTGACACTATTGAGGGTTGATGGTTGGGGAGGTACGGCAGACACCGGAGGCAGTCGGTCGTTGTAGAAATCCAGCTGCTGGAGTCTGTCTGTTGTAGAAGTTCGTCCGTAATCCATCTGCTATGAAAGTTTAGGCGGAGTCCGATTCTTGTAGAAGTCCGGATGGGGATCGCTTATTGAAGAAGCTTGGCTGAAGTCCACCTGTAACAGAAGTTCGAAAGAAATTCGTTTACAGTAGAAGCTCGGATGGAATTCACTTACAATAGAGATCCAGAGTAGACCGCTCGTAGTAAAAGTTTGGAATAGACTGTTTGCAGTAGAAGTTCGGAGTAGACCGCTCGTAGTAGAAGTTTGGAGTAGACCGCTCGTAGTAGAAGTTCGAAGTAGACTGCTTGTAGTAGAGGTTCGGAGTAGAGATCCTGTTGGTGGAGGCTGTTCGTCGTAGAAGCTCGTCTGTGATCCACCCACTATAGAATTTTGGATGGAGCCCGACCTTGGTAGGAGTTCGGATGAAGTTCACCTGCAATAGAAATTCGGGATAGAGGTCCGGCTCTCGTAGGAGCTCGGGTGAAATCTAGAAGGCGGTCGACCGCCGTAGAAATTTGGATGGAGTCTGGTTACTGTAGAAGTCCTGCTGTTGGGGAAGCTCAGCCATTGATGAAGTCCGGAGGAAGTTCAGAGTAGAGTTGATCGTGGCTGGAAGAAGTCTGGAAGAGATTCGGAGAATAGTCGATCACTGCAGAAAATCGACTGATATTGAAGCCCAAAGAGCATTTGGAGCAGCCCAGTACGTGAATGGAGGAGCTCATTATCGGAGAAGTCTGGATAGTAATATGGAAGCTCAGACAGTCGAGGGAGTTCAGAAAAATGCCACACAAGGTCGGAAGCCGAAAAAGCCCTGGAAGAGTCGGCCGTTTACAAACTGCGGCTGGGGTTATTTTACACCCAACACCAGTCCCCCTACTTCTGAGTTCGGGTTTCATATGAAGGAAGTACAGAGAAACTTTCACAACCAAAATTGCCTCACTCGACATCCGCACTTGGTTACTTCTAGATATTTTGGCGTTTGGCACGCTGGTGCTGAAGCCTTTTCAAATCAAGGTGATCCGAAAAAAAAAATTCGAAATTCCTGCTGGAGTTGAAGGAACCAGATCTAGGGTTTCAGGGATAGATCTTGAAACTTTTTCAAGATCATACAGCGGAAGACTAAAATAAATCAAAATTTATTTTTTAAAACCAGAGAATCCCTAGATCTAAGATCCTATTACATGATTATTACATGGCATTAAATCAGAAATTAAAATATATAAATATAGCATGAACTACATGTTGATCATATCAACATGTTTTTATACCACATCTAATGTATGTATTAAACAATAGATCAGATCTATTACCTTGCAAGTTAGACGCTCTAACCTCGCTGATCTGGGCTTAAGGATGATGTTGCAAGCCGCACATGCATCCGGCCTCTAGGAGTCGTCCACACGAGCCCACGAATCTCGATCAGAAGTCCTGCTTCAGGAAATCAGCACAGTATGCTAGTACTGCGCTGATCCTTCTTTGATGGTTGATCAGGTGCCTCCTTCTTCTTGATTTGGACTCTTCCAAAGATGAAAAGTAGAAGGAGAAGTTTTAGATCTGAGACTCTCTCAGGAAACTCAAGATGGAAGGAGGAAAGATATGAAAATAAAAACCCTAGAAGAAGACCCTCTTCTTCTTCACGTTTTTCTCTCTAGACACCCAAACTTGCATCTTTTATATCTCCACGACCCAATGGTATTTCTCTCTAATTTTTGGATGGAAGAAAGGTCTCTCAAATATCTATCTCCCCTTAAAATTTCATGAAGAAACTCATCTTATATAAAGAGATATGATAGAGTCCTTGTCTAGGTCAAACACCTAGTCAAGGCTTATCCAAACATGGCAAGTTAAGGGACGCCCAACTCTTGAGCACCTCCTCCATATTTTTGTGCATGGATTACCAGCAAAGGGTGTACAATGTAAACCCTAAAATCCATGAAAATTTCAAAAAAAATTTGGATAAATTCGGTGCAAAATTGAAAGAGTTTTGGATTTCTAAAACTCTATCTCATAGAATTCAAAATCCAAACTTATTCCTTTTAGATTTGATCCAAACCACCTTCCATGTAAGAAAGAAGAGAAGAGACCTTTTGTGAACGTGAGAGAGATCTGGGAGAGGGCTTTTGTCACACAAAATAAGTGGAGATTGGCGTTGAATAAGAGAGAGGGCGTGGAGAAGGCTTATGTGGCGCAAGGTGGAATCCTAGTCCTACTAGGATTCTGTCTCATGACTTGTTTTAATTTGGTTTCCCAAACCAAATCAAATCAAAATTAGATCAACCTAATTAAAATAGGTCTTAACCTAATTAAGAACCTAATTTAATCAGATTAAATTAGATTTAAATCTGATTTAATTTTTTAATCAAATTAGAAATTAGATTGACCCAAGTCCTAGTTGAACTAGGACTGGTCTTTCCTTGCACTTGGCTTATCCAATAAACCAATTGGACTTGATCCAATCAAGCCCAAATCAAATCTAATTAAATCATATTTAATTAGACTTAATCTCAGCCCATTGGCTTAATCAAATTAAGCCAATTAGCAATCAAATTGCTAATCGATCCTCCTGCAACACTTGTACTGGGTTAAATGTCAATCGTATTGATCATTTAACCCTAGAACGATTCTTAATCGTTGATCAACCATCCGATCGGATCATGAACTCTAATGTGTGTGACCTCATAGGTCCGAACCTAAGCTAGTAGCATAGAAACAAATTCCTATACCAATCAAAGTGACCATCTAGCAATGATACCCGACGACCGGATAGGTCGAATGTGTAGAACAACATCCTTAGAACCCATGCGGATATAGTTTTCATATAATTCATCCCCTTGACCAAAATGATCATAGGACACCCCAGAGCTCAACTGTCAACTCTGATCAGGTTGTCCACATTGTATTTCAAAATATCAAATCCATCTGATGGATTACCCTGGCCAAGGTTTTGCTAAATTGAAATACAGCGACTCATTCTTCTCCAACTCTTGGAGTGGTCAATCCCATCTCGATCACACTCTGACTTCGCAAGTACTTGACTGTGCCCAGAAGCCTTCCGTCCCTGAATTAAAAATTCAGTTAGTCCAGTACCAAAGCATAGTGAGTTGCTTGCAAGTCACTGAGGCGATCTCAGGTCTAAGGGACACTTATACCTATATCCCATCAGAGACATTCTCGACAGCAGAATACTCTGGAGTTGGTCACGTTCAATGATGATGTACCCTTACATCTCACCTGTATGCCATACCAGTGTCTCCACACTCTTTGGTTAAGAGGACAACCAACCCATATGGCCTACAGCGACCTATGCTCGATAGAAGCTGTCGTCCTTATTAACAGCCTATCATTTGGTCGTGAACAGTTTTAAGGACTAATCGATAAATCCTCTCTTTATCGAACCTAAATAGTCCTAAGGACTTCATCATAACAACGGAGTTCATTAGAAGATGAAAGCTTATGATGAAAATGCCAAATATATTTTATTTATTAACAAATCAATTACAATACTTGGTTGCTCAACCGTCAATAGCTTGACGATTGGCTTTTTGGGATACATTTCCCAACAACTCCCACTTATCCTAAAGCCACTCGGCACAGTATCTAATACCCATCTTCGACTTGTGGTTGTCGAACTCCTTTATTGCCAGGGCTTTAGTGAAGGGGTTGGCTAGGTTCTCCTTTCTGTCGATCTTCTGAAGGTCGACGTCACCTCGATCCACGATCTCCCGGACCAGGTGGAAGCGGCACAAGATGTGCTTCGTCCGCTGATGTGCTTTGGGTTCCTTCGCCTGAGCTATGGCACCAGTGCTGTCGCAGTAGAGCAGGACCGGACCATCGAGGGAGGGTGCTACTCCGAGCTCGTTGATGAATTTCCTCAGCCACATAGCTTCCTTCGCGGCATCTGATGCTGCGATATACTCCGCTTCATAAACAGAGTCTGCCACAGTATGCTGCTTGGAACTCTTCCAACAGATGGCTCCACCATTCAGAGTAAAGATATAACCCGACATGCTCCTGCTGTCATCATAGTCAGATTGGAAGCTGGAGTCTGTGAACCCCACAAGTTTCAGATCTGACTCGCCATAAACCAACCATTGGTCCTTAGTATTTCTCAAATACTTAAGGATGGCTTTAACCACTTTCCAGTGATTTTCTCCAGGATTAGATTGGTATCTACTCACTACTCCTAGTGAGTATGCCACATCTGGTTTTGTACATGTCATGGCGTACATGATAGATCCCACGACTGAAGCATATGGGACTCTACTCATACGCTCTCTCTCTTCAGGAGTTGTCGGACAATCCTTCTTAGAGAGAGAAATTCCATGGCCTATCGGTAGATAGCCCTTCTTGGAATTCTCCATGCTGAACCTCTTCAACATAGTATCTATGTACATGGACTGGGATAACCCAAGCATCCTTTTAGATCTATCCCTATAGATCTTCATCCCTAGGATGTAGGATGCTTCACCCAAGTCTTTTATTGCGAACTGTGATGACAACCAAACTTTTATTCCCTGTAGTGCGGGGATGTCATTCCCGATTAAGAGAATATCATCCACGTACAAGATAAAGAATATCACAACTGGACTATTTGCCCATTTATAGATGCAGGGCTCTTCTCCATTCTTAATGAAGCCATACGTTTTGATCACCTTATCAAAACGCATGTTCCAACTCTGAGAAGCTTGCTTCAATCCATAAATGGATCTCTGAAGCTTGCACACCTTGGACTCATCTGTGGATGTAAACCCCTCAGGTTGTATCATATACACCTCTTCGGTCAGCTCTCCATTCAGAAAAGCTGTCTTTACATCCATCTGCCAGATCTCATAATCTAGATGGGCAGCTATTGCAAGCATTATCCGAATAGATTTAAGCATTGCCACAAGAGAAAATGTCTCGTCATAGTCAATACCATAACGTTGACGATACCCCTTGGCAACCAGACGGGCTTTATAGGTCTCCACCTTTCCGTCTACGCCCCTCTTCCTTTTGAAGACCCATTTACACCCAATGGGTTTAACCCCTTCAGGTGGGTCAACCAATGTCCATACATCGTTGACCTTCATGGACTCCATTTCGGATTTCATGGCTTCAAGCCATTTCTCGGAATCAGGTCTCTGCATTGCATCCATATAGGTGATCGGATCCTCATTATTCTCATCAAGTTCGATGGGATCACCGTCCCGGATCAAGAAACCGTAGTATCTGTCCGACTGACGCGGTACTCTACCGGATCGCCTTAATGGTGCAGGTACATTGGGCTCCGGATATGATCTAATCATATCAGACTCAGGTTCAGCTATTGGTGTCGGTCCTTCTACCTGTTGAACTTCATCAAGTTCAATCTTAGAGGCAACGATTCCTTCACCAAGGAACTCCTTTTCTAAAAAGATTGCCTTAAGACTGACGAACACCTTTTGTTCATCAGCATGGTAGAAAAAATATCCTTTTGTCTCTTTGGGGTACCCTATGAATGAGCATTTGTCAGACCTAGATCCAAGTTTGTCTGTGACTAATCGTTTGACATAGGTCGGGCACCCCCAGACCCTAAGGTGTGAAAGTGCTGGCTTACATCCCGTCCATATCTCATATGGAGTCTTAATTACAGACTTACTTGGAACCCTATTTAACAAATAATAGGCCGATTCGAGTGCATATCCCCAGAAGGATATTGGCAAGCTAGCAAAACCCATCATGGATCGGACCATGTCTAACAGAGTCCGATTCCTCCTTTCAGACACACCATTATGCTGTGGTGTTCCTGGAGGAGTCCATTGGGAGAGAATCCCATTCTCTCCTAGATATGTGAGAAATTCACTAGAAAGGTATTCTCCTCCTCGATCAGATCGAAGAGTTTTAATACTCTTCCCAGATTGTTTTTCTACTTCACTTCGGAATTGTTTGAACATTTCAAATGAATCCGACTTATGTTTCATCAGATAGACATATCCATATCGGGATAGGTCATCCGTGAAAGTTATGAAGTAGAAATATCCACCTCTAGCACTGGTGCTCATGGGCCCACATACATCAGTATGTACTAGGCTCAAGAGCTCAGTTGCTCTCTCACCTTTTCCAGTAAAAGGTGACTTGGTCATTTTACCAAGAAGACAGGACTCACAGGTTGGAAGTGATTCACAATCACTAACTTCAAGGATTCCCTCTTGAGTCAACCTGTTTATTCTGTTCTTGTTTATATGACCTAACCTACAGTGCCATAAGTAGATATCTAACACACTATCTAATCTAGGGTGCTTGCCAGTTGAATAGACTACATTAACATGTTGTGATAACATATACACACCATTGTTCAAATGTCCACAAAAAATAGTAACACCATTCTCAATGATATTACAAATTTGTTTCTTTATTGAAATTTCATAATCATTTTTGGCCAGAAGGCCTACAGAAATGACATTTAAAAAGAAACTGGGACAGAAATGATAATCATTAAGAACAACGATATGGGATTCAAATACAAGTTTCAAGATTCCTAATGCTAGAACTGGAACTGGTCTTCCATCTCCAACGTTCAAGAACCTCTCGCCTTGTTCGAATCTCCTACTGACCTGCAACCCCTGCAACGAATTGCAAATATGGTAAGGGCTACCGGTATCCAATACCCAGTCAGTTATATCACAAATAGAGAAATTACAAGAAGTTATCATATAAATACCTTGCCCAGCAACAACTTGCTGCTTTCTCTGCCTGTTCAGGTCTAGGGAGGCAATGTACTGAGGACAGTTCCTCTTCCAGTGCCCCCGCTTCTTGCAAAAGAAGCATTCAGCTTGACTCTTATCAGGTTTGATCTTTTTGGTCTGAGACTGCACAGATGTCCCAGCCTGAACTTGCACCTTCTTCACTTTCTTTTTCTTGTTCTTCTTCCCTTTCTTAAAGGGTCAAGAACTAGAAGATGAACCTCCCACTAAGTTCATCGACTCCTTGTGAAGTTGGTGATCCTTCTCAAAGTTCTGAAGCAACCCCAGTAACCCGTGGTAGTTCTCTTCAGGCTTTGTCATTCTATAATGAGTGAGGAATGGGAGATAAGACTTGGGCAGCGAGTTCAGTATTGCATCTTTCCCAAGCTGTTCATGCAAGGAAAAGCCGAGCTTGCTCAATCATTCCATCAGCTCGATCATATACAATACATGATCAGTGATAGAGGCACCATCCCGCATTTTGGCATTGAAGATGGCACAACTAGTCTTGTGCCTCTCCACGTAATCGGGTGTACCAAAGGCATCCTCCAACACTTGAAGCATGTCCTTTGGCTGAGCCATCTCGAATCTACAACTGAACTCGTCGCTCATAGCAGCCAGCATGATACAGCGTACCGTGGTCCGGTCACTGAGCCACTTCTGGTAAGTGTCTCTGACTATTCCATGTGCATTGACAGCTGGCTCCTCAGGTGCAGGATCCATTATCACATATAGGATCTGTTCATGCTCCAGGACTATCTTCAACTTTCGGTACCAGCTACCGAAATTAGGTCCCACCAATTTATCATTGTCCAACAATGATCGGAGCGATAGGGAAGTGGCCATATCTGCACAAAAGAAAACCATAACCTAATTAGTAATTGATTCATTAAACCTAAAGATTTGGACTTTAATCAAAAGGTTTCTCCCACTATTTTATTCGAATTGGTAGCCTCTACCTTCAATTCGAGGAATTACCCTAATTTCTTAGCGGGTACTAGAATCCACTTAGACTGCACACAAGCCCAACTTTGGTTGGCCAACCCATGTACATCTAAGGGTAGGTTCATAACCAATTATTTCTCTAAACAATTTCTAGTAAATTTAATTTTGCCCCAGAAACCTAATCAGTAGGCTTTGGCCTCCACTGTAAGGATCCAGTTAGGTCCAACCATTAACATGATCATACTTGGTATATCTAACCAACAAATGATTAAGCCCAACTTTGGTTGGCTCACCTAACCACCATTAGAGAGATACTTCCAAGTCGTCATATGATGAGTGATAATTCCATTAGTCAACAAGCACCAGGCCTTTGGGTCTGCAATGATTATTGAGTTCATGGACTCATTATCAAACACCTTAATGGGAGGCTATGACTCAGTTATCTCTATAACTTTATCATTTTAAGGACCTAATAATTTTAGAAGATTTAAATAATATAGAGGATGAGGTCAGATGAACCAGCTTATCATGATCCTCCCACTGGCTTCACCAAGTCAGCTTAAGGGAGACCATTAAAGGGGCTGGTCTAGGAGCACCTAAATCAGTCACACTGATTTACCTAGCTGACATGGGTCAGCTCGAATAGTCAAGTGATCCGATCAAAACATAATTTCACCAAGAGGCCAGGTAAGTTCGATCAGTGGGAGGGTCTGCCAAAGCTTGCCTTAGACACCATCAGAAATGGCCAGGTAAGCGGGCTCCCAATTAAAAACCACCGGTCTGGTTTACCTTAGACACCAACTGGTTTAATTAGTTTCGATTAGATCAATCTAACAGTTCGTGCTAGACCGCTTAGCCAAAAATCAAGTCCATTTGGTTCTCGTTAAAGACATGGACTTGACCAACTACAACTATTGTAATTGATCTAGAGAATCCTTGACCTAATCTAAGACAACAATTGATTAGATTTAGTCAATTCTCTAATTAAGTCCATCTTTAATCTAACCATAGGTCTAACCCAATTAATGGACCTAATTCCCACTAACCCATTAACCCAATGTGTTATGATTTGTGTCTTAGGTTCTTCAATTCACAATCCTAGAACCTAATCAAACAACTTCTTAATTCTTAATTAAGTTTTGGGCTGAGGGTTGGGTTTGGTTTTTCAAAAAATTATTTTCATATTTGTAAAATAATTTTACAATATGATTCTATTAACCTTATTACATGTTTGATTCAAAATCAAGATGCAAGTGAAATAAACATGAAACTACTTTAGATCTAATCTAAACAGGTTCATGTAATTGAAATAATTTCAACTTTAAATAATTTTTTTGCACAAAAATTATTAACAAAAAGATTTTATTTTAGATTTAAACATCTTTTAAATCTAATAAATTATAAATTTAATCTAGATCATATCTAACAAATTTATGATTAAAGATAGATCTACACAAACTAGGACAACCTTTGCACTGTAAGGGGTAAACCTTACAACAGGACAACCTTGCAGTTTGTGATTGATCTAAAATTTTAATTTCAGATTTAATAATCAGATTATAAATTAGATTTAATCTAAGAAATAATCTAAGCATGTATAAATAATCATGTAATAAAGAACCTGGGCTCTGATACCAATTGAAGGAACCACATCTAGGGTTTCAGGGTTAGATCTTGAAATTTTTTCAAGATCATACAGCGGAAGACTAAAATAAATCAAAATTTATTTTCTAAAATTAGAGAATCCCTAGATCTAAGATCCTATTACATGATTATTACATGGCATTAAATCAGAAATTAAAATATATAAATATAGCATGAACTACATGTTGATCATATCAACATGTTTTTATACCACATCTAATGTATGTATTAAACAATAGATCAGATCTATTACCTTGCAAGTTAGACGCTCTAACCTCGCTGATCTGGGCTTAAGGATGATGTTGCAAGCCGCACATGCATCCGGCCTCTAGGAGTCGTCCACACGAGCCCACGAATCTCGATCAGAAGTCCTGCTTCAGGAAATCAGCACAGTATGCTAGTACTGCGCTGATCCTTCTTTGATGGTTGATCAGGTGCCTCCTTCTTCTTGATTTGGACTCTTCCAAAGATGAAAAGTAGAAGGAGAAGTTTTAGATCTGAGACTCTCTCAGGAAACTCAAGATGGAAGGAGGAAAGATATGAAAATAAAAACCCTAGAAGAAGACCCTCTTCTTCTTCACGTTTTTCTCTCTAGACACCCAAACTTGCATCTTTTATATCTCCACGACCCAATGGTATTTCTCTCTAATTTTTGGATGGAAGAAAGGTCTCTCAAATATCTATCTCCCCTTAAACTTTCATGAAGAAACTCATCTTATATAGAGAGATATGATAGAGTCCTTGTCTAGGTCAAACACCTAGTCAAGGCTTATCCAAACATGGCAAGTTAAGGGACGCCCAACTCTTGAGCACCTCCTCCATATTTTTGTGCATGGATCACCAGCAAAGGGTGTACAATGTAAACCCTAAAATCCATGAAAATTTCAAAAAAAATTTGGATAAATTCGGTGCAAAATTGAAAGAGTTTTGGATTTCTAAAACTCTATCTCATAGAATTCAAAATCCAAACTTATTCCTTTTAGATTTGATCCAAACCACCTTCCATGTAAGAAAGAAGAGAAGAGACCTTTTGTGAACGTGAGAGAGATCTGGGAGAGGGCTTTTGTCGCACAAAATAAGTGGAGATTGGCGTTGAATAAGAGAGAGGGCGTGGAGAAGGCTTATGTGGCGCAAGGTGGAATCCTAGTCCTACTAGGATTCTGTCTCATGACTTGTTTTAATTTGGTTTCTGTTGCTCCTAGATTGATTTTGATGATTACAAAGCAGATTGAAGGGATACAAATAATTTTAAAATGAAAAAGTCCTTATGCTCTTCAAAGGCAAAATCGTAATTTCACTAAAATCCTGATTTGATAGTATCATTTGATAGAACAAATGATTTGTAAACTATTGATGAAAATTTCATTGTATTTGGACTTATATTTTTGAAGTTATGAAGGTTTGAAGTGCATGAGTCGACTCATGAGTCAACTCATGGCACTGTGAGCTGATTGGCACGCAAAAAATTCCCATGGCATGCTGGTTTTTTGGCTTGGCACGACCTGTGAGTCGACTCATGAGTCGACCCACAAGGCATGAGTCGACTCATGAGTCGACCTCTGCTGATTTGAGCCGAAAAATCCAGAAATCAGACCTTCTGGTCTGTGCAACAGAAGTCGACTCATGAGTCGACCCCTGAAGCATGAGTCGACTCATGAGTCGACCCCTGCGACGGGAAATGTCAGCAACGGCTATTTTTTTGCCCGTTTTAATTGCCATTTATGCTTCCTAAAAATCTTCTAACGGCTCTTTATCTATCTAAATTATTTTCTCTTGCTTCTAATGCTACAAAATACTTTAAATGGTGAAAGAAATTACAGATTAAATAGCGGATCAAACGTGAAATCAAAAGAGAAGAGGAGCAGAGAAAGAGAGAAGAATAGAAGAAAGGATCCAAAATTTGCAAGAAAAAGCCTGAGATCAACGAAAAATCCAAAAAGAAAAAGTGAGAGGATCCACAATATACCAGAGAGATTGTGAAAGAGAAAAGCAAGATCTTTCAAGGAGAGAATTCTTCACGCCTATTATTTCAACCTTGATCTAGAGATCGTTCAAAGCTTTCAAGAGATCTTCAATCAATAATCAACCTCTTCTCAAGCATTCAAGTGTTCATCCACTTTGAGAAAATCCGAAAAAGGGGTTCTTCATTTGAGTAAAGCTTTTTTTGTTATATTCGCTCATTTAAAAGAGCTGTTATTGTATTAATTTGTGCTCTAAATTTTCTAACTCCTTGTGAGTTTTTGTTCTTGTTTTTGGAGGATTTCCAAAACAAAGAAAGGTTGATCCGAACCTGAAATCGGAGTGTTTTGGGTTTACTTGTACCCGGGAAATAAGTATTCTAGCTTGGGATAGCTAGTGTCGGAGTTTCCGACGTTTTGTATTCAGGTTGAATACAAAGGATAGTGGATTGAAATTCCCAAGTAGGATCTTGGGGAGTGGATGTAGGTGCAAGGTTAGCACCGAACCACTATAAATCCTTGTGTTTGTGGTGTGCTTTATGTCTTCACTTTATTTTTTTATTATATTCTTGCATTCCTGCTTTAGGTAATTAATATTGAATTAAAGTCTTTGTTTTGATCTTCATAAGTAATCTTTTGGGCTTAAAATTTTTAGAAACCCAATTCACCCCCCCTCTTGGGTTGCATAGCTGGGCAACACCTGCGGTTGCTGCGGCTACTGCTGCATGGCCTGCACTGCTTCGATGAGGCCCCTGACCTACTAAACCAGCAAGTCGAACTGCTCTATGCCGACTGCCGTTGCCGGAGGAGGAGCCTGGGAAACTGGAGACGTGGCCAGAGTTTGCGGAGCTCGCTGAGATCTGGCCGCGGAGGCCGTGGATCACCTGGTGGATGCCTTTCGAGGAGGCATCAGGTAGAGATCTGGTAGGAGAAGGAGAAGTAGATGTCGGAGAAGGTGATCGGAGACAGTCCTATTGAGCACTTCTTTAAGAACAAGGGTACTGTGAAGACACAGCCCTTCTTCTAGCACCAATTCTGTTGGTGCAGAACTTCGTCAACATCGGAGAAGCTGGAGTCGTGGGGTCGCGTCCGCCATCGGGACCTGCAAGGAAAGTCTAAACCGAAGTTGGGGGTGCTCCGGCAAGACCCTCCGATGCTCAAGTCAGTTCTCTGCCTCAACAGAAATGGAGTGCTCGAATAAAAATTTTAGCAGAGTTTTGAGATAGAATTTTGAGCTTAGAGAGAACATATCTGGGGGTCCCTTTTTATAGATGGAGAGTGTAACTGATTGACAGCGACATCTGTAACCGCCTGGTAGTGGGCCGTTCAGGGCCACGCGGAGTTTGTTACGGAGAGTAGTGACGTCAGGGGTTGTTCAGGGCCACGTGGAGTTTGTTACAGAGAGTGGAGTGGTGTCCGTTGTCGTGACTTGCCAGAGAATGGTGGAGCCACACGAAATCCGTTACAGAGAGTGGAGTAGAGTAGTGGCCATTGTCGTGACTTGCCGGAGAGTTCGGATCTGTCGGCTGAAGTTCGACTGGGATGTCTGATGGAGCAGAATGGCTCTCTGTCTCATCAATCCAGGAGAAGCTCGAATGTTTTCGAGGTTGCTGACGGGTCTACTATTGTCGAGTGCCTAGAGCGCTGATGCTGTAGGCGGGAATCATCTGCTGTAGCAGTTCGGACGGGGACTTTCTGTTAGGGAAGTCCGGTTTCATAAGGAGTCCAGTAGAGGGTCGACCGACAGCGGACTTCGGATGGCATTGGGGAGGTTTGTCTGCTAGAAAAGTCTGGAGGATCCTGTAGAAGTCCGACTGACACTATTAAGGGTTGATGGCTGGGGAGGTATGGCATACACCGGAAGTGGTCGGCCGTTGTAGAAATCCAGCTGCTAGAGCCCATCTGTTGTAGAAGTTCGTCCGTAATCCATCTGCTACAGAAGTTCAGGCGGAGTCTGGTTCTTGTAGAAGTCCGGATGGGGACCGCTTATTGAAGAAGCTCGGCTGAAGTTCGCCTGTAACAGAAGTTCGGAAGGAATTTGTTTATAGTAGAAGCTCGGATGAAATTCACTTACAGTAGAGATCTGGAGTAGACTGCTTGCAGTAGAAGTTCGGAATAGATCGCTGCAGTAGAAGTTCGAAGTAGACCGTTCGTAGTAGAAGTTCAGAGTATACCGCTCGTAGTAGGAGTTCAAAGTAGACTACTTGTAGTAGAGGTTCGGAGTAGAGACCCTGTTGGTGGAGGCTGTTCGTCATAGAAGCTCGTCTGTGATCCACCCACTATAGAAGTTTGGACGGAGCCTGGCCCTGGTAGGAGTTCGGATAAAGTTCATCTGCAATAGAAATTCGGGGTAGAGGTCTGGCTCTCGCGGGAGCTCGGGTGAAATCCAGAAGGTGGTCGACTGCCGTAGAAACTTGGATGGAGTCTGGTTATGGTACAAGTCCTGCTGTTGGGGAAGCTCGATCATTAATGAAGTCTGAAGGAAGTTTGGAGTAGAGTCGGTTGTGGCTGGAAGAAGTCTGGAAGAGATTCGGAGAATAGTCGATCACTGCAGAAAATCTGCTGATATTGAAGCCCAAAGAGCATTTGGAGCAGCCCAGTACGTGAATGGAGGGGCTCATTATCAGAGAAGTTTGGATGGTAATATAGAAGCTCGGATGGTCGAGGGAGTTCAGAAAGACGCCACACAAGGTCGGAAGCCGGAGAAGCCCTGGAAGAGTCGACCGTTTACCAACTTCGGCTGAGGTTATTTTACACCCAACAAGAACAATCATTGTTCTTTGCTTTTATTTCAAAATCTTGTTCTAATAATAATGGTATAGAAATAATATTTCTAACAATATTAGGGATATAATAATAGTTCTTCAATTTCAAAACTTTGCCCGAAGGCAACTTCAAAACCCTGGTTCCTACAACTTCAGCCTAAATGGACTCTCCACTAGTATCGAACAACTCGAAGTCACCTTTATTTAGACTCTTTATTTTCTGTAGATCCTACAACGATTTGCAAAAGTGAAAACCACAGGTGGTATCTAATACCTAAGAATCTGAAAATGAAGTACTTAATGATAAGTCAGTTTGTATCATATACAAACTTTTAGCAACATTTGTCGATTTCACGGTTGCAAGGTATTCCTTGCAATTTCTCTTCTAGTGGCCCTCCTTGCCATAGTGATAGCAAGTACCTTTGGCAGAGACCTTCTTCGTCTTCTTCTTGGAGATGCCAACCTTAGCCCTTCTTGCCTTTCTTCTTGTTGATCTTATCGATAAGAAGTATCGGAGCCTTTTCATCCTTGAAATAGCTCTCTGCTGTCTTCAACATGTTCAGCATCTCAGCCAGGCTAGTGTTCAGTTTGTTCGTGTAGTAATTTATAACAAACTGAGAGAAGGAGTTAGGGAGAGACTGTATGATCAAATCCTAGTTCAATTCACCATCCATAGCAAAGTTCAGTTATCTTAGACGAGTGATCATATCAATCATCTTCAGGACATGCATTTGCATAGAGATGCCTTCAATCATGCGGGCACAGAATAATTGCTTAGATATCTCATATCTAGTAGTTCTACTTTATTTCCTATATAACTCCTTAAGATTAAGGAGTATAGAGAGAACATCTATATCCTCATGCTGCCTCTAAAGCTCATTGCTCATCGAGGCAAGCATAATATATTTGACAGTCACACGGTCCTCTTTCCACATCTTGTATGTGGCCCTTTCTTCCTTAGAAGCATTTTCTTCAATCGTATTGGGTGTACGTGTATCCAGAATGTAGGAGACCTTCTTCTGAGTAAGAACTATTCTCAAATTTCTTAATCAGTCGATATAGTTAAGTCCGATCAATTTATTTGCATCTAATATGTCTCTAAGTGATAGTGAAGATGCCATATGTGTAGTTAATCTATAATAACAAGAATATAATATAAGCAGATAACTCATGATGACATGCACAACTAGATTAGGGCTTTTGTCTAATTATGTCTCCCACTATTTTATCAAACTTCATAGCCCTCAAGTATGAAAATCGAGAAACATACTAATATTTCTTAGTGGGGTTGAGATCCCTATTCCTCACAAACATCTTGTGGATAGCACAACAAGCATTCATGAATTCAAGAGTAGGTGACTCTTTACCAATTATTCTTATACAATTCTTAATATTTTTCTCTCTTACCTCTAGATCACATATAGTCTTGTGGATAGCACAACAAACTATAGTGTTCTAGTAAAATTAACCTTTCAAACTCATATGATCATACTTAAATAATGCTGTCCTTGTGGATAGCACAACAAAGCAATACTATTCAAATATGTCATAAGCATCAATATGCACTTGATCAACATTATATCAATTTCTATAGTAAACCTTGTGGATAGCACAACAAGCTCACTAAGATCTTGACATACTCTATTAACCAAGTTTAAAAGAAGACATTTATAATATCTATATCACTAATCAATTTAAGTCTGAAATTCAATAAGACCAAATTGGTCAGGTCAGTTGGTGGGAGGCTCTCCGTAGCTTTTTGTTGCTCCTAGATTGATTTTGATGACTACAAAACAGTTTGAAGGGATACAAATATTTTTTATGTGAAAAAGACCTTATGCTCTACAGGGACAAAATCATAATTTCATCAAAACTCTGATTTGATAACATCATCGTGTAGAACAAATGATATGTAATCTATTGGTGAAAGTTTCATGATTTTTGGACTTATATTTTTGAAGTTATGAAGGTTTGAAGTTCATGAGTCGACTCATGAGTCAACTCATGAAACTATGAGCTGATTGGCACGCAAAGATTAGCCATGGCACGCTGGTTTTCTGGCTTGGCACGACCTGTGAGTCGACTCATGAGTCGACCCACAAGGCATGAGTCGACTCATGAGTCGACTCTGCTGTTTTGGGCCAAAAAATCCAGAAACCCAATCTCTGGACTTTGCAACAGAGGTCGACTCATGAGTCGACCCCTGAGGCATGAGTCGACTCATGAGTCGACTCATATGCGGGATTTGCCTGTAACGACTAGTTTTTGGCCAGATTTGGTTGCTTTTTAATGCTGCTTTTTGTGCTCTAACGGCTCTTTTTCTGCTAGTTTGTTTTCCTTTGTCTCTTAAGGCTATAAAAGGTTTCAAAAGGTGGAAAACAAAATGGGAGAGATCCAAATATCCAAGAGGCATTCAAGTGATTTGAAAAGAGAAAATCAAGAGCATTCAAGAGGGCATTCAGTGCATTCAAGAGAGAGTTTCTCAAGCCAACTTCTCAATCTCATTCAAGAGCTCATTTAAAGCCTTCAAGAAGCCTTCAATCAAGCTCACCAACTCCTCAAGCATTTACTTCATCTCTCATCCACTTTGAGGAAATCCAAGAAGGGCTTCTTCATTTGAGTAAAGCGTATTTATTGTTATATTCGCTCACTTAAGGAGCTATTCTTGTACTTATTTGTGCTCTAAACTGATTTTATCTTGTGAGCAATTGTTTTTGTTTTGGAGGGTTTCCAAAACAAGGAAAGGTTGATCCGAACCTGAAATCGGAGTGTATTGGGTCGGCTTGTACCCGGGAAACAAGTGGACTAGCTTGGGATAGCTAGTGTCGGAGTTTCCGACGGTTGTATTCGGGTTGAATACAAAGTATAGTGGATTGGAATTCCCAAGTAGGAGCTTGGGGAGTGGATGTAGGTGCAAGGTTGGCACCGAACCACTATAAATCATTGTGTTTGTGGCATGCTTTATTGTTTCTCTTTAATTCTCCATTATATCCTTGCATTCTTGTTTTAAGTAATTAATCTCAAACCAAAGTCTCTCTCTTCATTCATCAAGTTTTTGATATATAATTTTTACAAGTAATTAGTTAAGCCTAAAATTTTTAAAACCCAATTCACCCCCCCTCTTGGGTTGCATAGCTGGGCAACAAGTGGTATCAGAGCCCGGTGCTCTAGCCCTTCTTTGATCTAACAATCAAAGAGCCAAAGATCTATGGCAACCCACGTCGGCACTTCTCTAGCCGAGGGGCAATCTACCAACCGACCTCCACTTTTCAATGGGTCTAACTACACCTATTGGAAAGCTCGGATGAAGATTTTCATACAAGCACTAGACTATGATATGTGGAGTATCATAGTGAACGGTCCACACACACCCACCAAGATAATAGATGGTGAGGAGTCAACCAAACCCGAAAGAGAATGGGATGAGGTTGATAAGAAATTGGCACAGTTAAATGCTAAAGCTATGAATGTTCTTTACTGTTCACTTGATGCAAATGAATTTAATCGCATTTCTACCTGTGCATCTGCTAAAGAAATATGGGATAGGTTAGAAGTAACCCATGAGGGAACAAATCAAGTAAAGGAGTCTAAAATAAACATGCTTGTACATAAATATGAGTTATTTAAAATGGAGCATGATGAGTCCATAACTGCTATGTTTACTCGCTTTACTGATATAATTAATGGTTTGAAGAGTCTTGGCAAATCTTATACTAACAGTGAACTTGTAAGGAAGATTCTCAGGTCATTGCCAAGAACCTGGGAAGCCAAGGTGACTGCTATCCAAGAAGCAAAGGACTTGAACACTCTACCTCTAGAAGAGCTTCTTGGATCCTTGATGACTCACGAGCTTAGCATGAAGCAACATCAAGAGGATGAAGTCAAAAAGAAGAGAACCATTGCCCTCAAATCCACAGCCTCTCCTGATGAAGAAACTGACGATACAGAAGATGAAGAACAGGATGAAGAAATGGCACTCATCACCCGAAGATTCAAGAAGTTCCTAAGAAAGAGGAAACAGGGGATGAGAAAGAGACCTTTCACAAAAGGGGAACAAAGCAAAGAGAAAGAAAAAGATCAACCCCTTATATGCTATGAGTGCAAGAAGCCGGGGCATTTCAAATCCGAATGTCCACAATTGAAGAAAGGTCCCAAAAAGTTCAAAAAGAAGGCAATGATGGCCACATGGAGTGCGAGCGACGACTCAAGCTCCGATGAGGAGACCTCAACAGAACAAGCCAACCTGTGCCTTATGGCACACGATAATGAGGTAATTTCTGAAAACCCTAGTGATTTTACTTTTGAAGAATTGCATGAAGCCTTCAATGATTTAATTGATGAATTGAAGAAACTAGGAATGAAAAACAAAGAACTAAAACTGAAAAATCAGTCTTTAGTAAAACAAGCAGAAAATCTTTCAGTTGAAAAATCTACTTTGCTTCAAGAGAACCAAAGCCTAAAGAATGATATTAATAAGCTGAAACCTATAGTAGATAAATTCACCTTAAGTTCAAACAAACTAAATATGATTCTTGAAAATCAAAAGGCCGTATATGATAAGGCCGGACTTGGCTATAACCCCTTAAAGAAACAAAAATTTCTGAAAAATATTTATGTAAATTATTCAAGTAACAAGCCTACCAATACTACTTGTTTTAAATGTGGTAGAATAGGGCATAAATCTTACACTTGTGCAAACATAACTGTAAAGAAAATATGGGTTCCAAAAGGAACCATCTTGACTAACCAAAAAGGACCCAAGAAAGCTTGGGTACCTAAAACAAAAACTTGATATTTATTTGCAGGTGTGTCTAGCATCCCATGGAGAAAACAGGAAATGGTATCTGGACAGTGGATGCTCGAGACACATGACTGGTGATGAATCACAATTCATCACGCTTGATGCTAAGGATGGAGGGATGGTCACCTTTGGAGATAATGGCAAAGGAAAGATCATCGGGATAGGTAACATTGGTATCACTCCCTCCAAATATATTGAAAATGTTTTGTTAGTTAAAGGTTTAAAGCATAACTTACTTAGCATTAGTCAATTTTGTGATAAAGGGTATAAAGTAGTTTTTGAATCATCTGTTTGTATTGTGACTAGTCCTGTTAATGATGGCATCAAATTTATAGGACATAGACATGGCAATGTTTATATGGTAGATCTAAATGATTTAGCCAAATTAGACATGCAATGCCTAGTATCCTTAAATGCTAAAGTTAATGAGACTAGTTGGCTTTGGCATCGTAGACTTGCTCACATTAGCATGCATTCTCTTTCAAAATTAATTAAGAAAGAATTAGTTGATGGCTTGCCTAAACTGAATTTTGAAAAAGATAGATTTGTGATGCATGTCAATTAGGTAAGCAAACTAGAGTTTCATTTAAATCCAAAAATATTGTTTCAACTTCTAGACCATTAGAGCTTTTGCATATGGATTTATTTGGACCAACTAGAACCACAAGTCTAGGAGGAAAACGATATGGTTTTGTAATAATAGATGATTATTCACGTTTTACTTGGGTTTTCTTTTTGGCACACAAAGATGAAACTTTTCATATTTTCACTAAATTTCATCGAAAAGTCACTAATGAAAAAGGATTTTCAATTCAAAATATTAGAAGTGACCATGGAACTGAATTTGAAAATCAAGACTTTGAAAAATTTTGTGATGAGAATGGAATCGGCCATAACTTCTCTGCTCCTAGAACACCCCAACAAAATGGGGTAGTTGAAAGGAAAAACAGAACCTTAGAAGAAATGGCCCGTACCATGCTTTGTGAAAGCAACCTTCCAAGATATTTTTGGGCGGAAGCTATTAACACAGCATGTTACATTCTAAATCGTGCTTTAATTAGACATTTTTTAAGAAAACCCCCTATGAACTTTGGAAAGGAAGAAAACCAAATATTGCATATTTTCATATTTTTGGTTGCCGATATTTTGTATTAAATAATGGTAAGGAAAGACTTGGTAAATTTGATGCAAAATCAGATGAAGCAATCTTTCTGGGTTACTCCTCTACTAGTAAAGCTTTTAGAGTTTTTAATAAAAGAACTTTAGTAGTTGAGGAGTCCATTCATGTTGTCTTTGATGAATCTAACGATCTTCCTTCAAGGAAGAATGAGGGTGTTGATGATGCAGATCCATTAATAGAAGGTATGAAGGAGATCACTCTGAAAGATTCAGCCACTCCAGAGGACAAGGAACAAGAAGACAAACAAGATGAGATAGGTGAGGAAATTCAAGAACAATCTCAAGGTACAAATGACCTACCCAAGGAATGGAGGTATGTTCACAACCACCCTAAGGAGTTAATTATTGGTGATCCTATGCATGGTGTAAAAACTCGCTCTTCACTTAGAGATGTGTTTAATCATTGTGCTTTTGTATCTCATTTTGAACCTAAAACTATTGAAGAAGCTGAAAAAGATCATAATTGGATTAATGCAATGCAAGAGGAACTTAATCAATTTGAAAGAAATAATGTTTGGACTTTGGTTTCAAGACCTAAAAACTGTTCAATAATTGGCACAAAATGGATCTTTAGAAACAAATTAGATGAGCATGGTAATGTAATTAGAAATAAAGCAAGATTGGTTGCTAAAGGATATAATCAAGAAGAAGGAATTGATTTTGATGAAACCTTTGCACCAGTAGCTAGATTAGAAGCCATTAGACTTCTACTTGCATATGCTTGCTTTATGAAATTCAAATTGTTTCAAATGGATGTTAAAAGTGCATTTTTAAATGGATTTATTGCTGAAGAAGTTTATGTAGAACAACCCCCTGGATTTGAAAATCATGCCTTTCCTAATCATGTCTTTAAATTAAATAAGGCATTATATGGATTAAAACAAGCACCTAGAGCATGGTATGATAGACTAAGCAAATTTTTACTAAGTAATGGTTTTTCAAGAGGTAATGTAGATACAACCCTCTTTATCAAAAGAAATCAAAATGATATGTTAGTTATACAAATTTATGTTGATGACATAATTTTTGGGTCTACTAATGAATCCCTTTGTCAAGACTTTGTTAAGCTTATGCAGGGAGAGTTCGAGATGAGCATGATGGGAGAACTCACCTTCTTCCTCGGACTCCAGATCAAACAATCAAAAGAGGGAATCTCCATCACCCAAAGCAAGTACACCAAGGAACTACTCAAAAGATTTGAAATGGAGAACTCCAAACCCATTGGCACACCAATGAGTCCCTCATGTAAGCTTGACAAGGATGATGAAGGTAAATGTGTAGACTTAAAATACTATAGAGGCATAATTGGATCATTATTATATTTAACTGCAAGTAGGCCTGATATCATGTTTAGTGTTTGTTTATGTGCTAGATATCAATCTAATCCTAAAGAATCTCATTTGAATGCTGTTAAAAGAATCCTTAGATACTTAAATGGTACTCAAACTTTAGGGTTATGGTACTCTAAGGACTCACAAATAGATTTATTAGGATATTCTGATGCTGACTTTGCTGGATGTAAACTAGATAGAAAAAGCACAAGTGGAACTTGTCAATTTCTTGGAGTTAACCTAATCTCATGGTTTAGCAAGAAACAAAATTCGGTAGCACTGTCTACGGCTGAGGCCGAATACATTGCAGCCGGAAGTTGTTGTGCTCAAATCTTGTGGATTAAGCAACAACTCGAAGACTTTGGAATTAAACTTAATGAAACACCAATAAGATGTGACAACACAAGTGCCATAAATCTATCTAAAAATCCTATTCAACACTCAAGATCCAAACATATTGAAATAAGACATCACTTCATAAGAGAACATGTTTCAAAACAAAAATATAATTCTTGAATATGTTTGCACCGAAAATCAATTAGCTGATATCTTTACAAAGGCCCTTAGTGAGGATAGATTCTGTGAAATTAGGAGAAATCTAGGAATTCTTGATCCATTTGCCTGAATTATTTTTCAAATTCCAATGATTTATGGTCAAAATCTCCTAAGAGCTCAATTTCCAACACCTTTCTTGGTCCCAAAAACTCAAGTTTTTCATTCTAAAAACTCATCTTAGAGCTAAACTCCTTCTCCCCAAAATTCAAATTTTTCTGGAATTTATTCACATTTTTCCTGATTTTCTGAACTTCATGAGTCGACCCCCATGAGTCGACTCAATGGCAAACTTGTAATTCCCAGCAACTTCCAACGGGCTGAAGGGTTTATATGTTGAATTACTGTTCGTGAGCCGACCCTCACGCTCGTCTTCCTCCTTCCGAAATCCATTCTCCCTTCTCCCATTTGCTCCATTTCCTAGGCTTGAGCTAGTGGAACTCCTCCCACCTCCTCTCCACCGCAAATAGCCACTCCGGGAAAGGTTCTTTTGTGACCTCTTCCCTTGTTCTTCACGGTTGGAGCGTGCCCTAGCACTCCACCGTCCCTCTCAAATCCACTCATTCTCTCCTCCAAAACCTCAAATCACTCTCTTATAATCCTTCCTCCACTCCTTCACTGGCTCCTCAAGTCTCCTCGCCTGCTATTGAAGAGGGTATGGCACCAAAAATGAAACTTCCCCAAAGGAGAAAGTCTGTCCGGGAACTTGAAGAAAGTGTCAGAAGGAAAAGACAAGCGGCACAGTCCACCTCTGCTCCCGTTCCAGATTCAGTTCAAGGTCCTTCACAGTCTTCTCAAACTCCCAGTAAGAACCCTCTCTCAGATAGAAAAGTAGAAACCGGGAAAAACATTGACTTCCGGTTCTTTGAAAGTGAGGGATTTTCTTTAGCAAGTAAGATCAAAACTCAGGGATGGAGCTTTTACTGTTTACTCAAAAAAGTCACCTTTGTTGACCTTGTTAGGGAGTTTTATCAGAATCTTATTTATGGAAATGGGTCTGTAACTTCAACTGTGAAAGGGATTGATATCTGTCTGGATCCTGTCATTTTAGGGGAGATTTTACACTTACCTAGTGAAGGTTATGCATACATGGAACTCCCCGTGAAAGAAGAAGGTATAAGTGTTATACTTGGAGGAACCTACCAAGGAAATTTGAATAAACTAGAGGCCAAGATTTTACCTATAGAAATGAGAATCTTACATCAAATGGTCACAAAACTTTTCTTCCCTAGGAGTGGTAGGCATGATCTTCTGTCAGGCAGGGACATATGCATTATGTTTCACATTATCACAGAAACCCCCCTAAACCTCCCAGCACTTATGATAGAGGCCATGAGAGAGACTCTGAACAGATCTAAGGCACATTTGCCTTATGGTATGGCCCTGATTAGAGTTTTCAGGAGGTTTGGAGTTAGTTGTGAGGGGGAGGCTCCCACCAAACTGTCTCATGTTGATACCTTCAACCTACACACCTTGCATCGAATGGGGTTCACAAAAAGTGGTGGTGGTTGGATCAGGGGAGCTGAGGAGAGAGCAGAAGAAAGAGAAGAAGAGAGAACAGAAGAAAGAGCAGAAGAGAGAGCAGAAGAAAGAGCTGAGGATACAGCAGAAGTCAGAGCTGAAGAAGAAGAAGGTCCATCATCTCCTGTTCATGGCTTCAGGACAGCTTCACCAGATATACAGTTCTTTCCGGATCCAGAGGCTGGCCCTTCTGAGTTTACCAGGATACCCACACCTGTGCATCAGCCAGAGAGCAGAGCACCTCCACCAGAGTTCACACTGTCCGATTATCAGATTGAGCGGATTGCACAGCGTATGGTCTCTTTGATGTCGAGTCAGATGAGCAGTACTTCATTTGTACCAGGGGCTACTTCTACTGATCAGACTTTGACTCCCCACATCTCCACAGTATATCAGATGATGGCAGATCAGTCCATGAGGATTCAGCAGCTTGAGGACACTGTTCTGAGATTGACTGGCAGAGTTCTCGAGTTACAGGGGCAGGTCTTCGATTTGGCACACCCTCAGCCTCAGGAGTCTTCGATTGAGGTCACTGATCTCACTGCAGAGGCCGGCAGACTAAGAGGAGCTCTTGAGGGCGGTTATGAGTTACTGAGGAAGGAGATCAGAGGATCAAGTGAGCAAGCTACTACTCAGTTCACTGCACTTCTCCAGGCTGTCTCCAGGGCACTGACTGTACTTGACTCCATCAGACTTACCCTTTCAGTTCAGTCCCTAGCTTCTCAGCGTTCTCAGCCACCCAGTTCCTCCCGTTCGCCTGCTCGTGCCAGTTCTTCCTCTCGTGCCAGAGGCAGACGGGGTCGAGGACGCATCTCAGATCCAGATCCATCTGATCCTTATCACATTTCTGATGATTCTGATCATTGATCATTTCTAGATCCTAGGTCTTAGTATTTAGTCCTCTCTAGGATCTGTATTTTTGGGGCCATGTATTGACATGAGCTAGTTGACTTTGTATGTTACTTTTTATGTTACAATCTATGTACTGAAACAATTATGGCTTTACCTTTGGAATGATGATTATCTTACTTTGGTCATATATTCTCTTTTGTGAAATATTGTCTTCTCTTTATGGTGTTATCATTTTATGATTGCTGTTAATAGTTGCTTCATTAAGGGGGAGCAAACCCTACAAGAGGAAAAATTAAAGAATGCTTCAGAAAACGGACTTAACCTTGTTTGATGATGTCAAAAAGGGGGAGAAATTAAACACAAAGAAATCCATCAAAAGCAAACACTACAACTTATGAGAAATTAATACATTGACAATTTTAAGTACAAATGCTAAATATACTGCAAATAAGTACTTTTTAAAATTACTTATACTCTAATTTGCTGTAAACCATTGAATATGCTTTGATAGGCTTTGAAATTTCAAACCTACTCTGATATATTGAATACATTGCTCTAATACTTTGACAATTTTACTACTCCGATACATTACTCAATTTTACTCTGATACATTGAAAAACTGTTTTTATTACTCTGATACTTTGTAAAATTGTTTTTCCTACACTGATACATTGCAGGATTTTCATTTCTCTTGCTCTGATACATCTTAAACTTAAATGATCTAATACTCTTTCCAAATCAACTATTCAATATGCTTTGGCACACATGACTAGTTTTGAGAATTGAGAAAATTTTTCAAAATACAGGTTGCTCTGATAATAAAATCAAATTTTCTGCTCTAACACCAAAACAATAATCCAATGAGCATATCTTCCAATCTTTAAGCAAATGGGCAAACTACTTATGCATATAACCATTTGTTTCACATGCCAAAAGAATCATACTCTTTTCAAGCATATGCTTTTGAAATTCATGATTCATATAAATGCTTTTGTTCAAATGTTTTGTCATCATCAAAAAGGGGGAGATTGTTGCTCCTAGATTGATTTTGATGACTACAAAACAGTTGGAAGGGATACAAATAATTTTTATGTGAAAAAGACCTTATGCTCTACAGGGGTAAAATCGTAATTTCATCAAAACTCTGATTTGATAACATCATCGTGTAGAACAAATGATATGTAATCTATTGGTGAAAGTTTCATGATTTTTGGACTTATATTTTTGGAGTTTTGAAGGTTTGAAGTTCATGAGTCGACTCATGAGTCAACTCATGAAACTATGAGCTGATTGGCACGCAAAGATTAGCCATGGCACGCTGGTTTTCTGGCTTGGCACGACCTGTGAGTCGACTCATGAGTCGACCCACAAGGCATAAGTCGACTCATGAGTCGACCTCTGCTGTTTTGGGCCAAGAAAATCCAGAAACCCAATCTCTGGACTTTGCAACAGAGGTCGACTCATGAGTCGACCCCTGAGGCATGAGTCGACTCATGAGTCGACTCATATGTCGGGATTTGCCTGTAACGACTAGTTTTTGGCCAGATTTGGTTGCTTTTTAATGCTGCTTTTTGTGCTCTAACGGCTCTTTTTCTGCCTAGTTTGTTTTTCCTTGTCTCTTAAGGCTATAAAGGTTTCAAAAGGTGGAAAACAAAAAGTAGAGAGATCCAAATATCCAAGAGGCATTCAAGTGATTTGAAAAGAGAAAATCAAGAGCATTCAAGAGGGCATTCAAGTGCATTCAAGAGAGAGTTTTCTCAAGCCAACTTCTCAACCTCATTCAAGAGCTCATTTACAGCCTTCAAGAAGCCTTCAATCAAGCTCACCAACTCCTCAAGCATTTACTTCATCTCTCATCCACTTTGAGGAAATCCAAGAAGGGCTTCTTCATTTGAGTAAAGCGTATTTACTGTTATATTCACTCACTTAAGGAGCTATTCTTGTACTTATTTATGCTCTAAACTGATTTTATCTTGTGAGCAATTGTTTTTGTTTTGGAGGGTTTCCAAAACAAGGAAAGGTTGATCCGAACCTGAAATCGGAGTGTATTAGGTCGGCTTGTACCCGGGAAACAAGTGGACTAGCTTAGGATAGCTAGTGTCGGAGTTTCCGACGATTGTATTCGGGTTGAATACACAGTATAGTGGATTGGAATTCCCAAGTAGGAGCTTGGAGAGTGGATGTAGGTGCAAGGTTGGCACCAAACCACTATAAATCATTGTGTTTGTGGCATGCCTAATTGTTTCTCTTTAATTCTC